>NC_036844.1:3159347-3165605 GCF_002910315.2 Salvelinus sp. IW2-2015 | reverse complement strand
AGATCGACATAAAACCAAAAAGACAGCCGTGTCACTCTTCATTTCTTGATTCTCCTGTGATACATATAGAGGCCGCTACATGTCCACATACTTTTGTTCATGTGGTGTATCCTGTGGCATTCCATGGGGTTCGATCCTTGAACCTTTGTTATTTCTAATCTATATCAATGACCTTGCTGTTTTGCCTATGATACCAACTTGATTTTATCACACAAGAATTTCGATTCAATAATCAATAAAGCCAACTCAGGCATGGCCAAATTTTCTGAATGGTTCCAGATGAACAAATTATCTTTAAAGTGTTTAAAAAAAAATCTAACTTCATTGCATTCACTGCTAAGAATAGGAAATATTGTAAAACAAATACATATTTTAAAAGAGCCAGAATCTCAATTAGTGGGAATGAAATGGACCAGGTTTCATCCACTAGATTCCTCTGTGTTCTAGTTGATGAAAAGTTGTCCTGAAAAGATCATATTCACTTTGTCTGCCGCAAAGTGATGAAGTCCATTGATATCATCAGAAGAATGTGTGGTTTGGTTCATCAGGCTTGCTTCCTAACTCTGTACTACAGCTTAATTTACCCATATCTTATTTACTGCAATATTGTCTGGGCCAGTACGTATGCTTCCTACCTACACAAATTACTCATCACACAAAATACATTTGCAAGACTAGCCACTAAATACTTGGCTCCATCTGCCCCTCTTTTAAGAAACACAATATATTGTCTAATCTACAACATTAATATACTCCAATTAAAGTGCCTTCAGAAAGTATTCATACCCCTAACGTATTCCACATTTTGTTGTGTTACAGCCTGAAATCAAAATGGATTAAATCGATTTTTTTCTTTCACCCATTTACACACAATACCCCCTGATGACAAAGTGAAAACATGTTTTTAGAAATGCTTGCAAATGTATTGAAAATTAAATACAGAAATATCTCATTTACATACACTACCGTTCAAAAGTTTGGGTCACTTAGAAATGTCCTTGTTTTGAAAGAAAAACAATTGTTTTGTCCATTAAAATAACATCAAATTGATCAGAAATACAGTGTAGACATTGTTAATGTTGTAAATGACTATTGTAGCTGGAAACATCTGATGTTTACTGGAATATCTACATAGGCGTACAGAGGCCCATTATAAGCAACTATTCAGCAGATCGACATGTGAATGGCACATTGTGTTAGCTAATCCAGTTTATCATTTTAAAATGCTAATTGGTCATTAAAAAAAACTTTTGCAATTATGTTAGCACAGCTGAAAACTGTTGTTCTGATTAAAGAAGCAATTAAACTGGTCTTCTTTAGACTAGTTGAGTATCTGGAGCATCAGCATTTGTGGGTTCGATTACAGGCTCAAAATGGCCAGAAACAAAAAAATTCTTCCGAAACTCGTCAGTCCATCTTTGTTCTGAGAAAAGAAGGCTATTCTATGCGAAAATTGCCAAGAAATGGAAGATCTCATACAACGCTGTATACTACTCCCTTCACAGAACAGTGCAAACTGTCTCTAACCAGAATAGAAAGAGGATGGGAGGCCCCGTGCACAACTGAGCAAGAGGACAAGTACATTAGATGTCTAGTTTGAGAAACAGACGGCTCACAAGTCCTCAACTGGCAGCTTCATTAAATAGTACCCGAAAACACCAGTCTTGACGTCAACAATGAAGAGGTGACTCCGGGAAGCAGGCCTTCTTTCAAAAACAAGGACATTTCTAAGTGACCCCAAACTTTTGAACGGTAGTGTAAATATTCACACAACTTTGCTATGGCACTCCAAATTGAGATCAGGTACATCCAATTTCCTTTGATCATCCTTAAGATATCGCTACAACTTGACTGGAGTCCACCTGTGGCCAAGTCAATTGTTTGGACATGATTTAGAAAGAAACACACGTGTCTATATAAGGTCCCACTGTTGACAGCAGAAACTATACTGAACAAAAATATAAACACAATTTAAAGATTTTACTGAGTTCATAGAAAGAAATTCGGCCCTAATCTATGGATTTCACAAGACTGTTCAGGGGCACACCATGTTTGGGCCTGGAAGGGCATGGGTCCACCCACTTGGGAGCCAGTCCCAGCCAATCAGAATGAGTTTTTCCCCCCAAAAGTGCTTTATTAAAAGGCAAATACTCCACAGCACCCCCTCCCCCTCCTCAGATGATCCCGCAGGTGAAGAAGCCAGGCTGGCGTGGTTACATGTGGTCTGCTGTTTAATCTGTTTTTTGATATGCCACACCTGTCAGGTGGATGGATTATCTTGGCAAATCTACGATAATCGATCATTTCAATAAGCATTTTTCCACGGCTGGCCATGCTTTCCATCTGGCTACCCCTACCCTGGCCAACATCTCAGCACCCCTTGCAGCAACTTGCCCAAACCCCCCCGCTTCTCCTTCACCCAAATCTAGACATGATGTTCTGAAAGAACTGCAAAATCTGGATCCSTACAAATCAGCTGGGCTAGACAATCTGGACCCTCTCTTTCTAAAATGATCCGGCAAAATTGTTGCAACCCCTATTATTAGCCTATTCAATCTCTCTTTCGTATCGTCTGAGATCTCCAAAGATTAGAAAGCTGCCGTGGTCATCCCCCTCTTCAAAGGGGGAGACACTCTAGACCCAAACTGTTATAGACCTATATCCATCCTACCCTGCCTTTCTATCATCTTCAAAAGCAAAGTTAATAAACAGATCACCGTCCATTTCGAATCCCACCGTACCTTCTGCACTATGCAATCTGGTTTCCGAGCTGGTCATGGGTGCACCTCAGCCACGCTCAAGGTCCTAAACAATATCATAACCGCCATCGATAAAAGACAGTACTGTGCAGCCGTCTTCATCGACCTGGCCAAGGCTTTCAACTCAGTCAATCACCGCATTCTTATCGGCAGACTCAATAGCCTTGGCTTCTCAAATGACTGCCTCGCCTGGTTCACCAACTACTTCTTAAATAGAGTTCAGTGTGTCAAATCGGAGGGCCTGTTGTCCGGACCTCTGGCAGTCTCCATTGGCTGTGCCACAGGGTTCAATTCTCGGGCCGACTCTCTTCTCTGTATATATCAATGATGTCGCTCTTGCTGCTGGTGATTATCTGAACCACCTCTTCGGAGACGACACCATTCTGTATACACCATTCTGCTAACTAACCTCCAAACGAGCTTGAATGCCATACAACACTCCTTCCGTGGCCTCCAAATGCTTTTAAATGCTAGTAAAACTAAGTCAAATCAAATTTCAAATCAAATCAAATGTATTTATATAGCCCTTCTTACATCAGCTGATATCTCAAAGTGCTGTACAGAAACCCAGCCTAAAACCCCAAACAGCAAGCAATGCAGGTGTAGAAGCACGGTGGCTAGGAAAAACTCCAGAGAAAGGCCAAAACCTAGGAAGAAACCTACAGAGGAACCAGGCTATGAGGGGTGGCCAGTCCTCTTCTGGCTGTGCCGGGTGGAGATTAATAGAGAACATGGCCAAGATGTTCAAATGTTCATAAATGACCAGCATGGCCAAATAATAATAATCACAGTAGTTAGACCTTCCGCCAGACCGCCATCAGCCAGAGCTTCCGCCACGACCGGATCAGCCAGCCAGCCTTCCCCAGACCGATCAGCCAGGAGGCCTTCCGCCAGACCGGCACGCCAGCCAAGCTTCCTCCGCCAGGACCGGATCCAGCACAGAGCCGCCCGCCACGAGGACCAGCCAGAGCCGTCCAGCCCGGGAACGCCTGCCCAAGCCGTCCAGCTCAGACCTGCCGAGCCTCCAGCCAGGACCCCTGATCCACACCACCGAGCCGCTCCACAGCCAGCGACCTGCCAGAGCCGCCATCAGCCCAGACCGTAGCACACAGCCGTCCAGCCAGGAACCCTGCCAGAGTCCCTCATGCTCAGGTAACCTCCCAGAGTCCCTCCCAACCAGCTGATCCTGCCAGAGATCCCTTCAGCCCAGAGGACCCTAGCCAGCCCAAAGTCCCCTCCCGCCAGGTACCTGAGCCCACGACGCGTCCCTTCAGCCAGAACCCTGCCAGCAGTCCCTGCACCACCGGACCTGCCCAGAAGCGTCCTCAGCCACGGAGCTCGCCCCGCTCCCTCAGCCCGCTGCTGCACCCTGAGAATTACTCCCGGATCTGCTCCCCTCCCTATCCCGTGCTGACCCTAACATCATCCCCCGGTCCGCCCCTCTTCCATTATTAAGATGGTTTTAGTTGGAGGTCGGATCATTGGCGCAGAGAGAGCATACCAGAGCGGATGTGCACTATGGTCTCTGCTGTGGGCGACAGCTCCGGAGCACTGACCACCCCATCCTGGTCAGATCCCACCCAACCCTCCCCTGGGACTCTTGGTGCCTGGTGCGCCCGCGCACCTTCGCACCTTGAGGGGGGGTCTCTAACATCCACGTTCCTGACCTGGTCTCTTTTGCTATCCTGTTGATGGTCAGGCGTAGTTCTTGGGTGGGCACCCAGTACTAGGTTGCTGTTTCTATGCGTTCGGTTGTGGTGCCTCTGTACATGCTCTTGTAAATTAGAGCAGCGTGTTTTGCGTTTTCCTCTAATTGAGAGTCACCCCTTACTTAAGGTAGGTTTCTCCACTGTTTGCTTGCGTGGTGATATGTCGCTGGGCTTGTTGTTGCACCACCACCCCGCTTACTGTCTACCGTCTCGTTCATTCGGTCGCCCTCTTACATAGGTTTCCTTCCTCTCAGAAATCGATACGTTTAAGTCTGTCGTAGCTTGTTTGTATACTTTGTATTATTTAGTCAAGCGATATATTCGTGATCTGTCTTCGTTTCCTCTACAATAAAGAGTACAATGTATTCATTCCAACCGCGCGACCTTGTCTACTCACACACACGAAAAACAAGCAGCGAGCAAGTCTACAACATGCTCTAATTGACTCTGAAAGGAAGAGTTTACAGTCTAGACCAGACACCTAGGTATTTGAATAGTCTCCCAACATCAATCTAAAAATCCAGCACCGATCCAGCAACAGTATCTTATGATGCATAGTCGGGCGACGACGGCGCGGGCCAGCAATCAGTTGAAGAGCATGCCCTCCTACATGGCTTCCTGTAAGGCAAGGCTCTGATTCAAGGTTCTCCTGCAACCGACAAAAGCATTACATAGCTGTGCTCCTACTATCTTTCCCGATTAGTCCTGCCGTAACATATTCTACACGTAACGCTACCGGTCTCACAAGACGCAGCCTCCTAATTGTCCCTAGAATTTCTAAGGCAAATAACCTGAAGGGCAGGGCATTCCTATCCTCATAGAGCTCCATTCTGTCTACCCATGTCGGAGAGATCGCAGACTTCGGTCTCTTTACTGAAGATCTCATCTCTTCAGTCGAGTCTATGTATTGAGTGTAGTCTCGTCCCAGGATGGAAGTGAACGGAAAGCACTGAGGCAACGAACCTCCCTTGCGTCTCTTGCCTGCCGTTCCCCTCTCTCCACTGGGATTCTCTTGCCGAGTCACTGCTTACTGTGCTCTCCATGCCAGTCCCTAGAGGGTCCAGTCCTGACGTGGTCTTCGCGTTTGAGTCGTGGGCGCCCCACCTCAGGTTCGGGCCCGGACGGAAGACTCTCTATGGCTATACTCCGGCCCTTTCCAGGATGGTAAGTTGTGTTGAGTATATCCCTCTAGTGGTCGGGGCTGTGAGCTTGGCAAAGTGCGGTGGAGGATCATCCTGGCCTGCGTCTTGCCCCCTATGTTCGACCGAGGGTTACTTCTTCATCGGATGAACCGGCCACAACATATCGTCTATCTACCTGACCCCTCCTTCCTCAGCCTCCAGCAGTTCATGCCATGCACGTAGTTGTCTTCGGAACGGCGGCTCGGTCCCAGTCTGTATATCTGGACTATTTCTCCTGTCCTTAATCCGGTGTCCTGTTGATTTAAGTCATCTCTCTTCTAATTTCTCCTTCTTTTCTTTCTCTCCTCTCCCTCTCCCTCGGAGACCTGAACTCTAGCGAACCATCCTCAGGACTACCTGGCCTGCATGACCTCGCTTCGCTCGCCCCCAGTACCACCTAGGCCGTGCCTGACTGCTCCAGCGTTTTCAACGTTGTGCACTGCGCTCATGAACCCTGACCTGATCACCGGACGGTCACCCTGCTCGCCAGACCTGCTGCTTTTCCAACTCTCTAGACGCACAGCAGGAGGGTCGAACGCTCACCTCTCAATGACCCGGCTATGAAAAAGCCAACATGACATATTACTCCATGTGTGCCCCACCCTCGAC
>NC_036844.1:3125596-3159247 GCF_002910315.2 Salvelinus sp. IW2-2015 | reverse complement strand
CTCATCCATATATTTATATGTACATATTCTTATTCATTCCTTTACACTTGTGTGTATAAGGTAGTTGTTGTGAAATTGTTCGATTACTTGTTAGATATTACTGCACGGTTGGAACATTTCGCTACACTCACATTAACATCTGCTAACCATGTGTATGTGACCAATAACATTTGATTTGATTCACTATTATTCTACAATGTAAAAAATTCTTTAAAAAATAAAGAAAAACCCTGGAATGAGTAAGTGTGTCCAAACTTTTCACTGGTACTGTAAGTATTCAGACCCTTTGCTATGAAAATTGAGCTCAGGTGCATCCTGTTTCCACTGATTATCCTAGAGTTGTTTCTACAACTTGATTGGTGTCCACCTGTGGTAAATTCAATTGATTGGACATGATTTGAAAAGGCGTCACCTGTCTATATAAGTTCCCACAGTTGAAAGTCTGTGTCAGAGCAAAAACCAAGCAATGAGGTTGAAGGGATTGTCTAGAGAGCTCCAAGATAAGATCGCGTCGAGGCACAGATCTGGGGGAAGGGTGCCGGAGTTAACAGTGCATTTCAGAGCAAAGACCAAGCCATGAGGTTGAGAGTGACTAAGTACAGAATAGATTCAGGTCAGTGACGCTGACGCCATTACTATAAAACCAGCTGTGTAATGTTACGTTGCTGAATGCTGGCTGACACGTATTTATATCATGTTGTCTAAAAAGACTGGTACTCTGGGAAGACAAGTATCATCCTTAATTTTGAGGTCGTAGAAAATACACAGACTTTTATGAGAACAGGCTTGTTGTTTTATTACTAGTAGCAGATGAAGCCCCCGAACTAACCTCCCATAAAGGTAGAATGCTGCAAGGGCCGGAGATACCGACAGCAAGTGCTAATGCAAACAACATGCCTGTTTTCATAAAAATAGCTAGCTACATAACTTGCAAATCGGGGTTAGTTATCTATAACTTTGTCTGAGTTTAAATTAATTGGCTAGCTAGCTAACGTCAGTTAGCAGGGATCTAGCTAGCCAGTTTGAGTTGAGACATTATCCACAGCAAGCTGGTGTTAGGATTTATTTTTATGCACTATAGCCCGCTACCATATTGTTTGAAGATGAATATTGTTTTGTTACACACACAAACAATGCAGATGTGTGTGTGTGTGTGTGTATGTGTGTAAAGACTGACCAACAGAGTGACAGGCCATAAAAGCTGTGGTCAYTCTGGAGAGGGGAGGGGTGCATATCTCTAGGCCAACCAGGGCGGGTAGGGCACTGGACAATACCAAATAAGGAACTGTTTGAGTGTAGAATCGGGGGGAGACACAAGACGGATCTAATCTACGCAACGACCAGATGCGGACATCTGAGAGAAGGGGACCAGTCTGTGTACCGGCGATAGGCTGAGCAAAAGTTTAAACCACGCTCAGCCTCTAGTGTGATAGGCCAACAGACGCGTTGGAACTACGTCATCACGGTATAAGAACAGCTGTTTACGTACTTCCTGCCAGTTCCCTGTTTTACCCTGCACGGTGATACAGCGAACCCGTATATACGAAAATTGCATTTGCCATTTATTGTTTGCGTTAATTAAACATAATTAAAMAAAGTTAGCAGACCTTGCTTTTTATTTATCCTGATACCGGAGTTGTTACACGCAGCGCTCACACTGGCTAATGTTACATCTTATCAAACCAAATATTCCTCTATGACATTACATATTAGGGAGAGGCTATGTATTTAGCTAGTTACATCAGTGTCATAGCTAGCTTGCTACTCCCCACACACCAGTCATAGCCATCATGTTGTACGTTTGTTGTATGTAATTCATTCCTTGCCATCTTGCGCAATATTGTCGAATGCAGTAGAAGTTTGCACCAACTTTATGGAAGCCCATTTGCACTCCTATGCCAAGCAAGTGATCGTGCATTGCAGACTTGACAACATGTCCACAACACACGGCAGCTGGGGGTAGACCGCATCTTCTTGTCTCTGGGCAATTGTACATCATTGGCAAAAGTGGGCATGTAAGTAATCCATACTCGTCGTGATGCACTCAATTCCAAATTTCGTTTTGGAGGAGACTGACTTTATGGCCAAAATTCTCCTATTTACACGAGTACATTTTGATACTAGTATTAATGTTTCTGACTCATATCAATGCCACACAGGCCATTTATAACCAATTCCCCTTTAACTGATTGAACAAACTTTGTTTAACTTATGTTTGTATATATTTTTTGTGGTGTGGTTTTCATATAAGCACTTTTGGACTTCCAACCTGACATGCACAGCGTTTTTACCTGTAGCCTTCTGTCTTTCACTTTTTTCTTTTGGTGCGAATAAAAATAAATAAAAATAAAAACCTTCAGTACACTATACTTTGCTTTACTCTACTGTATTGTACTTTTCTTTCCTGTACTGCAATGAACTGTACTCTACTGTGCTCTACTGTACTGCGCCGTCCAAACTTGTGAAACATAGATTTGGTCCGGTCGGGACAATTATAGACGTCTATGTTTGGGCCAAATCACCGCCGGTCCGTACCAGACCAAATCTGAACCAATTATTGACGTCTATGTTTGGACCAAATAACGGCCAGTTTGAACGGGACCAAATCGAAACCAAACAGACGTCTATGATTGTTTCAGATTCGGTGACGTTGAAATCAAAGCCGGTCCAAAAGACGTTGCCAACGGTAAAATGCAGTGGGATGTGTATTCTACCACACATGAGTTTTGATATCTGCCACACCCCCTTTGYATCAGTTGTTTTGTCAGAGGAGAAAAGCATGCACATATTTAAAAACGATGTGCTACTTATCGTTTMATCTAGAAAATYTCTTGCACAACTAACTTAATATGTTTTTATCACTTTACACATGTATTTATTTTGGAATACACCCCGTCAACGTAATTTGCTTGATGACGTGCGAGTGGAGCTCCTCATTTCATATGAGCGCATTTTCATCCATGTTCACTCACCCTGCTGCTCCTCCTTGATTAACTTTGACATTTTTTTAAAGGAGGAGTTTGAAGACGGAGGAGAGAGGAGTTGAGCAAATTGAATTGATAAAAGGCCCAGTAGGAGAGACAAATAGACCATTCCTGTTCCCTTTGCTATGATAATGTTATTGCAGTCTGGTGTCTCTTAAGTTTCTTACGTTTATCTAGTCAACTTGTGCTACAATAGCAGGAACGTAATACATACAAAAAGTCATAAACCTTAAAAACAGAGAGATGTACTTGATTTAACCCAGACCCACACATTCCCCAAGATAGGGTTAGCCAACCCTGGTTTTGGACAGCTATAGTGTGTCAAAGCTTAGTAAGTTACATATCAGCATTAATTAACACACCTGATACAGCTTATCAAAGTKTTGATGAGAGGTTGATATGTTAAATAAGATGTGTTAGTGCTGGTCTAGAACAAAAGACTGCCCATTGCAAATCACCTCCCATTCACAGACAGATCCTTTAGTATCAGGAGAATATATACCAACTCTGACATAAATATAAAACTACATATTATACGCTATACAGTACATATTGTGAATAAATACCAGTGACATCAGTGTCAAGAGGTGAGGAACTGGTTTGGAGTGCTGCTAAAGACTGAACTCTGACCTACACGGGGACAATTTCATCTCTTATTCTGCGTTTAGAGAACGAATGAGAGAAAGAAGAGGAGTAGACTTTCACCCAGGGTTTGGTGTCGCATAGGGTCGGAGGGGATGTGTTGCTGATGGACTGTAGTTTGGTCCAGCTGTGTATGTGTCTAGCTGACAGACTTTAGAATGACCCAYGGTTTGGMCCTGCGGATCAARGYAGAAGATGTGGTTYCAGAGCTCGTCCAATGGCGGCTCAGGGTCAGAGATCGCAAACTGGGCCGCACCCTCAATCACTTTCCTGATCTCTATATCTATCTCCTGATTGGAGGAAGAACGTGTATATGTGTACATTGATCATCTCCACAGAAGCCATGTTGTTGGATAGATGTGAGTAACTCAATTGCATACTTCTTGTGTCCTCATTCCTCTTCTCCTCAAAACCCATTGGAGGAGGTCAGAGGGGCGGAACCGTCCAGCTACACCCAGGTCAATATAGCAGAGATACTGTACACTTTTATTTTTACCTTTATTTAACTAGGAAAGTCAGTTAAGAACAAATTCTTATTTACAATGACGGCCGAAGAACAGTGGGATACCTGCCTTGTTCAGGTGCAGAACAACAGATTTTTACCTTGTCAGCTCGGGGATTCAATCTAGCAACCTTRTCGGTTACTGGCTCAACGCTCTAACCACTAGATCTGGCCCTGATTGGGCAAGAGGAGGATAGTTGAAGATTATGATGATGACTTCATGACTTCACTGTAACCGTTAGAAAGGTAGAACAAGTCTCACCTGGTTGGCTGCTCCTCCGTACAACGTCACACACACCTGACTGTTGCCCTGGTACTGACAGGGTAGGGCCACACTTGGAACACAATGGAACATGTAGACACACACACAGTGAGAATGTGTGCGTGTGACCTGTTCAGAGTGTTACCTGAGCTCCCATAATGCTGTTTCCTCTATGAAAGTGTTGGAATAGAACCACCTTTATCCTTGGCCTCTACGACTTGAGAGAGAAAGTTTGTTGAATTTAGAGAAGTGGGTGGGTGGTCGGAATTGACAGATCTAGGATTAGCTTATCTTCCCTAAATCTTAACCTTAAAGCTTGAATCCTTAATTGAAGCTATAGCAAAGCTCACCCCACCTCTGTTTTGGTAAAAAGCTGAGGGATGGGCCTGGAGAAATGCAACCACTCTCAAATTCACGGAGCTATGGATTCAAGGACTGACCATCCATGATATCAAAAGTATAGTTAACTATATTTTGAAACTATACAGTGTTTGTTTACAATTATTGTTGACAAACAATGGAGTAAACAATATTATATTTTGGGTTCTGATGGGTTAAGACAGATAAGCTAATGAAGCATTTATAAGTTACATTCTTCAGGKCATATATTAATACTTTTACAGTCCAGAAATTGATAGTACCCATCCCAGATTGTTCCTTTAKAATCAGGGGTTCCCAAACTTTTTAATCCCACGACAACATTTAACAACCCCACCATGTATATGTAAAAAAAGAGTTGCGTAATCAATCTGTATCTTGATCTGAAGACAGTATGGTTTGAAGTGACTGAAATGCATCAGAAAGGAATTGGGAGATTCAGAAGATAAATCAGGAAATAATGTTGTATGTTCTTCTGTGAGGATTGTTGATGTTCTTTTCCCCAGTCTGAATTAGTGCATGGTCTTGTCCATTCGGTTCTAACGGCTTGTGGGCATACAGTAGTAGAGGGAAACAGTACATACAGTTGAAGTCGGAACTTTACATACACCTTAGCCAACTACATTTTAGCTCAGTTTTTCACAATTCCTGACATTTAATCCTAGTAAAAATTCCCAGTCTTAGGTCATTTAGGATCACCACTTTTATTTTAAGAACGTGAAATGTCAGAATAATAGTWGAGAGAATGATTTATTTCAGCATGTATTTCTTTCATCACATTCCCKGTGGGTCAGAAGTTTACATACACTCAATTACTATTTGGTAGCATTGCCTTTAAATTGTTTAACTTGGGTCAAATGTTTCGGGTAGCCTTCCATAAGCTTCCCACAATAAGTTGGGTGAATGTTGGCCAATTCCTCCTGACAGAGCTGGTGTAACTGAGTCKGGTTTGTAGGCCTCCTTGCTCACACACGCTTTTTCAGTTCTGCCCACACATTTTCTATGGGATTGAGGTCAGGGCTTTGTCATGGCCACTCCAATACCTTGACTTTGTTGTCCTTAAGCCATTTTGACACAACTTTGGAAGTACGCTTGGGGTCATTGTCCATTTGGAAGACCCATTTGCGACCAAGCTTTAACTTCCTGACTGATATCTTGAGATGTTGCTTCAATATATCCACATCATTTTCCTGCCTCATGATGCCATCTATTTTGTGAAGTACACCTGTCCCTCCTGCAGCAAACACCCCCACAACATGTTGCTGCCACCCCCGTTGCTTCACGGTTGGGGTGGTGTTCTTCGTCTTGCAAGCCTCCCTCTTTTTCCCCAAAAAATAACGATGGTCACTATGGCGAAACAGTTCTATTTTTGTTTCAACAGACCAGAGGACATTTTTCCAAAAAGTACGATCTTTGTCTTCATGTGCCGTAGTCAAACCGTAGTCTGGCTTTTTATGGCGATTTTGGAGCAGTGACTTCTTCCTTGCTGAGCGGCCTTTCAGGTTCTCTCGATATAGGACTTGTTTTACTGTGGATATAGATACTTTTGTACCTGTTTCCTCCAGCATCTTCACAAGATCCTTTGCTGCTGTTCTGGGATTGATTTGCACTTTTCCCACCAAAGTACGTTCATCTCTAAGAGACAGAACGCGTCTCCTTCCTGAGCGGTATGACGGCTGCATGGTCCAATGGTGTTTATACTTGTGTACTATTGTTTGTACAGATGAACGTGGTACCTTCAGGTGTTTGGAAATTGCTCCCAAGTATGAACCAGACTTGTGGAGTTCTACAATTTTTTTTTCTGAGGACTTGGCTGATTTCTGTTGATTTTCTCATGATGTCAAGCAAAGAGGCACTGAGTTTGAAGGTAGGCCTTGAAATACATCCACAGGTACACCTCCAATTGACTCAAAAGATGTCAATTAGCCTATCAGAAGCTATTAAAGCCATGACATCATTTTCTGGAATTTTCCAAGCTGTTTAAAGGCACAGTCAACTTAGTGTATGTCAACTTCTGACCCACTGGAATTGTGATACAGTGAAAATTATAAGTGAAATAATCTGTCTGTAAATTTTTTTGGCAAAAATGACTTGTGTCATGCACAAAGTAGATGTCCTAACCGACTTGCCAAAACTATAGTTTGTTAACAAGAAATTTGTGGAGTTGTTGAAAAATGAGTTTTAATGACTCCAACCTAAGTGTATGTAAACTTCCGACTTCAACTGTATGTCAATGCTCTTCTCAGAGTCAACCCGGAAGATATCCCAGTCCACGTGATCAAAACAATCTTGRAAAGATTRCGATTGGTCAGCAGAAMMGAGCCGTGATCTGATTTGTCYAAGGGAGGGCGGGGGAGGGCAATAGTCAAGAGTTSTCGATGAGCGAGTAGCATAGATGTGTTGATAAAACTTTGGTAGCGTTTTCCTCAGATTTGCATTATTAAAGTCTCCAGCTAGAGTAAATACGGGCTCAGGAGACGCATTTTCTATTTTGCACATGTCCAGTGTAGTTCCTTGAGAGCCCTCATGGTGTCGGCTTGAGGGGGAATATACACGGCTGTGACYATGACCGAAGACAATTATCTTGGGTGGTAATGTGGTCAGCATTTGATAGCGASGTATTCCAGATCGGGAGAAGAAAAGGACTTGAGTTCCRGTACATTACCACAATCACACCATYAGTAGTTAATCATGAAACATCCCCTTTTTCTCGCAGTTATTTCTTCCTGTCCGCATGATGTACGGAGAACACTGCTGGCTGTATGGATGGGGACAGTATGTCCGGAGAACCATGATTCTGTGAAACAGAGTATGTTACCGTCCCTGACGTCTCTCTGGAAGGAGATTCTCACCCTGAGCACTTCTACTTTATTGTAACGATGCAAGAAACGTTCTGAGCAAATAATGTAAGAAATAACACCAAAACAATTATATTACTGCAAAGTTGGCTAAGAGGAACATGGCAACCATGTCTATCGGCACTATCTGCATGTTCATGCTGTGTATGTTTGTAGGTATACGATTATGTCGAAACAATTGGATATGGTAAAGTGTCTTATTGAACACGTTGAGAAGTACCAAAGATATTGCTTATGTGGAAGAATTTACCAACATTGTCGAAATCTATTCTAACTGCAGCTTTCTTCTTCGTTGATAAAAAGACATGCACTTTAAAGAAACAGCCACGGACCAATGGCYAGCATTAATGGGTATAACTTGATATAACTAAATGCCTATATCAGAAAGTGCACTCTACAATTACACCCTAACAAGGATGGTTGCGAATCCACCAGATTGAGTGATAGATTCAAGATGGATGCAGGAGTGAAAACTGCACTGAGTTTTAACAAAGATTGTCTATTATATTGACAAGACAGTCAAGTGACCGCTCTAACAATGGAATTATATATCTTCAAAGATGGAAGGCAGTCGGGAGGTGAGATCAGGTGGGACAATTCTAGCCAATGAGAGGGTAGATATGTGTATGACCAACAGGCCATAGAGATAGATAGAGGACTCATTTTTGTATCTGTGCCATTACAGTGTCCGAAACAGCATGGGCAGCGCCATTGAGGCTTTATCCATTTTAAAGTAGTACATTTTCTTCTTCATTGGCTGATTGCTCACAGCTCATAGGAATCCCCACCCAGTTGACTACTTTAAAATGGTGGAAAACCTAAATTTCACTTCCATGCTAAAAATGGGTTATATCCATGATGAGTCCTCTCTCTATGACAACAGGCTCTAATATAAAGTCATTCTTTTTTAAAGTTGCCAAAACGCCATATGCGTCCACATATATCAATGCATTCATAACAACATTAATTAACATTACTAAACTTACACTGAACAAAAATATAAACTCAACATGCAAGAAGAAGATTTTACTGAGTTACAGTTCATATAAGAAAATCAGTCAATTGAACTAAATTCATCAGGCCCTAATCTATGGATTTCACATGACTGGGAATACAGATATGCATCTGTTGGTCACAGATACCTTTAAAAAAGTAGGGGTGTGGATCATAAAACCAGTCCGTATCTGGTGTGACCATCATTTGTCTCATGCAGTGAGACACATCTCCTTCGCATTGAGTTGATCAGGCTGTTGATTGTGGCCTGTGGAATGTTGTCCCACTCCTCTTCAATGGCTGGGAGAAGTTGCTGGATATTGCCAGGAACTGGAACACGCTGTCGTACACATCGATCCAGAGCATGCCAAACATGCTCAATGGGTGGTGACATGTCTAAACAWATATGTGCACAACATTTGAGACAAATAAGCTTTTTGTGTTTATGGAACATTTCTGGGATATTTTATTTCAGCTCATGAAATCAACACTTTACATGTTGCGTTTATGTTTTTGCTGAGTGTATATTGATCAAATAAGCTATTACATTTTTTGTTGACCAAATTCAACACTCTCTCATTGACCTCCATGCAAAAACTCTTCACTTCGTGGGCAGATTTTGGGCGGAGTAAAACCTCTCGCCTAGCCTCTTCCTCTCTGGCTTTAACAACTTCAGTGGAATAACGAAAGGACAAAGAGGATACGATCTAGATTCTAGACAAACCTTCTTTATAACCAGAAGAATCGTTAAACAGTTGGAAGGGCGAAGCCAGAATTATGAATCTTCCGGTAATGACAAAGACAATTGTTTGTTGACCTGTGAATAATCATTGGCTAGCTAGCTAAATGTAGCAAGCTAACTTAGCTAGCTATTAGCTAAAATAATGTCATCTGGCTGCTCTCCACGTTTTATGATATTCACGGATGATGCAGGATGTGATGACTTGATAGTACTTCTCGAGAACCCAAGGCGGTATATCCATCGTACAGCCGGTCCCATTACCGTTTAGTATTGAATGGGCTAACTTGATAACAGACAAGCTGTTGGTGTATCTGGTGATATGTGTCAGCTAATAATGGTAATGTCAGCAGCCAGGAAGTCGTCGAACTGTCTATGCTTGCTAGCTAATTTGTGACGATTAGCCTCCTGTAACTAGTGGTTAGGACTAGCTAGCTAACGTTAGCTCGTTAACACGTTKGTTCGTTAATGTTAGTTAGCTAACGTTAGCCAACGTTAATTAGCTACTAGCTAGACAGCGAGCTAGCTAGCTAGTAAACAACTGGAAGTTGAATCATTTGAGTAACTTTCATGAAGAAAAAAACATGTTTTAGGCTTAGTTAAAGATAAACACGTAAATTCTGGTCTTTATTTTGACGGTTCGTTGCAAAAGTGATACATTTTGGTATTTTAGTAGTAAATCGAACTCTTTTTGGCCCTAGCGGTTCAACTCTTAACATTGACTCTAACAAGGGAGGGGTTCGATTGTTGGTGCGTTCAAGAAAACTGGGAACTCGGGAAAGAAAACGATGTAAAATAATGACGTCGGGGATCTTCAGGTCGGAAAGTCTGATCTTTTAGAAAGAGTCKGAGTTTCCGATTTGGAATTCGGAGTCGGATGACCGTAAAAAAAGAATTATTCTCAATTCGTGATCGTTTTRCCCCCCGAGTTCCCAGTTGTCTTGAACGCAMCATRTGGAATCTCGTTTCGGTCTTTGAGTGTCAGAAAGATACTTAACATAACACTATCTGAGGCGTTAAATAAGCTTGTTGACCAACGCCGATTGGGTCTTTGCGTGTAAAAAAAGTTACGTCAAATAACANCTTAACATAACACAACACTATCTGAGGCGTTAAATAAGCTTGTTGACCAACGCCGATTGGGTCTTTGCGTGTAAAAAAAGTTACGTCAAATAACAGACAAGCTGTTGGTGTATCTGGTGATGTGTCAGCTAATAATGGTAATGTCAGCAGCCAGGAAGTSGTCGAACTGTCTATGTTCGCCTATTGAAATTGAACTTCAGTTCATTAAAATAAATAGATAGCCAACTACTTAACCCTGTTGCCCAAAGCTAACGTTATAAGCAGCCAGTTAGTGAAGCTAGCCACAATAAGGATTAGGCACAATAGTGGAATTTGCTGTTTGCCTTCAAAATAAAAGTACCCATTTGAAAGTGATGCTGAAGGTTACAATTGGTGTAATCATGCCATATTTAGACTAGATCATGTTTAACAAGGTTGTAATGTGAAGCAATGAAATGGGGTATCAGTCCACTTGGTGACACCCACAGAACACAACTGTGAAGAGTTTACGCCAATATTAGCTTTGTAGTTCTTATCGCGGGACTGTGAAATCACCTCCCCAGTCAGCCTATTGTGCGTATTGACATTGCACTGTACATCTTTACCGCAAGATTGGGGATCAATGAAATTGGGTGTCAGTCTACTCAATACCCAATATATTTTTTCCCAACGTCCCCCTCAGAGTTATCAGACTCCAAAACACACACGCAGTATTGTTTTTCCTCACGAATAGTGTTCAATACACATAAGTTGACAATAAATGTGGCTCAATTCAGTTGTTTCAGAGTCCCGCAATAAGAGCAACGACGCTAATGTTCTCTGGGTGTCATTGAGTAGACTGATACCCCATGTCATTGATCCACAATCCATAGGTAAGGCTGCACAGTGAAATAAGTATGCCCCCAATGCAATTCTAAAGTCTAATACATCCAGTGTGATTTCAACAGATTTTTGTCAAATTGACAAATTATTGTCTTTTGTTGATTTTTATATAACATTCCAACCTCGTTTAGCATGATCTATTCAATTATGGTATAATTCTACTATTTGTATACATTTGCATCACTGTTAATGACACCTTTTATTTTGAAGGCTAACCGCAAAGTCCACTATTCTGCTAATCCTTTCTTTACGCGAGACAACTTTACCAGCATCATAGCATACGTATGGATGAATCGTTTTGACATATGAAATATGAGCGATAGTCTAATCATTGTGTAATAACTACGTAAAAATGTTTAATACGCGTTAAATTATTATGTGACGTACAGTCATATTCAGGTCCTGATTGGTCAGCAAGCTCATTTGTCATGTCAAATAATGTTATTTGAGTGTACCTTTTTTGACATGCGAAGACCCAAACGGCGTTCCATAGTTGGCCAATGACGACGTGAAAATAACACTATCTGACGCGTTAAATAAGCTTGTTGACCAATGAAGACCTGAATATGACTGTACGTCACATAATAATTTTATTACGTAGTTATTACACATTGATTACACTTTATTTCATGTCACAGAGACTAACGATACCTATGCTTCAAATCAAACTTTATTTGTCACATGCGCCGAATACAACAGGTGTAAACCTTACCCTGAAATGCTTACTTACAAACCCTTAACCAACAATGCAGTTCAAGAAATAGAGTTAAGAAAATATTTAGAAAATAAAGTCAAACATAAAAGAAACACAATAAAATAACAATAACGAGGCTATATACACGGGGTACAGGTACCGAGTCAATGTTCGGGGGTACAGGTTAGTCAAGGTAATTTGTACATGTAGGTATGTGTGAAGTGACTGCATAGATCATAGACAGTGCATGGCTGCAGTGAAGAAACAAATGGGGGGGTGGTGGTGTCAATGTAAATAGTCCGGTTGGCCATTTCATTATTTGTTCAGCAGTCTTATGACTTGGGGGTAGAAGCTGTTAAAGAGCCTTTTGGTCCGCATGCCGTGCGGTAGCAGAGAGAACAGTCTATGACTTGGGTGACTGGAGTCTTTGACATATTTTTTGGCCTTCCTCTGACACCGCCTAGTATATAAGTCCTGGATGGCAGGAAGCTTGGCCCCAGTGATGTACTGGGTTGTTCACACTACCCTCTGTAGTGCCTTACGGTCAGATGCCGAGCAGTTGCCATACCAGACGGTGATGCAAAGGGTCAGGAGGCTCTCGATGGTGCAGCTGTAGAACTTTTTGAGGATCTGGGGACCCATGCCAAATCTTTTCAGTCTCCTGAGGGGGAAAAGGTTTTGTTGTGCCCTCTTCACAACTTTCTTGTTGTGTTTGGACCATGATAGTTCATTGGTGATGTGGACACCAAGGAACTTGAAGCTCTCTCCTCGCTCCACTACAGCCCTGGTTCACTGTTCGGCCCGCCTTTTCCTGTAGTCCACAATCAGCTCCTTTGTCTTGCTCACATTGAGAGAGAGTTTGTTGTTGTTATGGCACTACACTGCCAGGTCTCTGACCTCCCTATAGGCTGTCTCGTCATTTTCGGTGATCAGGCCTACAATTGTTGTGTCGTCAGCAAACTTAATGATGTTGTTGGAGTCGTGTTTGGCCACGCAGTCGTGGGTGAACAGGGAATACAGGGGGAGGACTGAGCACGCACCCCTGAGGAGCCCCTGTGTTGAGGATCAGCGTGGCAGATGTGTTGTTGCCTACCCTTACCACCTGGGGGCGGTCCGTCAGGAAGTCCAGGATCCAGTTGCAGAGGGAGGTGTTTAGACCCAGGGTTCTTAGCCTAGTGATGAGCTTTGTGGGCACTATGGTGTTGAACGCTGAGCTGTAGTTAATGAACAGCATTCTGTTGGGGCGGTATGCGAATTGTAGTGGGTCTAGGGTTTCTGGGATAATGATGTTGATGCGCGCCCTGACCAGCCTTTCAAAACACTTCATGGCTACCCACGTGAGTGGTATGGGGCGGTAATCATTTAGGCAGGTTACTTTGGSTTCCTTGGGCACAGGGACTATGATGGTCTGCTTGAAACATGTAGTTATTACAGACTTGGTCAGGGAGAAGTTGAAAATGTCAYTGAAGACACTTGCCAGTTGGTCCGCTCACATCGCTACGGAGAGCGTGATCACACAGTCGCCTGGAACAGCTGTTGCTCTCATGCATGCATGCATTTAGCTCGTCTGGTAGGCTCYCGTCACTGGGCAGCTCGCTGCTYGGTTTCCCYMGATAGTTTGCAAGCCTTGCCACATCCGACGTGCATCAGAGCCGGTGTAGTAGGATTCAATCTTAATCCTGTATGGATGCTTTGCCTGTTTGATGGTTTGTCTGAGGGCATAGCGGGATTTATTATAAGCGTCCGGATTAGTGTCCCACTCCTTGAAAGCGACAGTTCTAGCCTTTAGCTCGATGCGGATGTTGCCTGTAATCCATGGCTTCTGGTTGGGCTATGTACGTACGGTCACTGTGGGGACGACATCGTCYATGCACTTATTGATGAAMCTGGTGATTGAGGTGGTATACTCCTCAATGCCATTGGATGAATCCCTGAACATATTCCAGTCTGTGCTAGCAAAAGTCCTGTAGCATCCGCGTCATCTGACCACTTCCGTATTGAGCGAGTCACTGGTACTTCCTGCTTTAGTTTTTACTTGTCAGCAGGAATTGGGAGGATAGAATTATGATCAGATATGCCAAATGGGGTGCGAGGGAGAGCTTTACTCCAGTATAAGGAGTAAAGGTGGTCTAGATTTTTATTTTTTACATTTATTTATTTATTCTCTCCCTCTGGTGGCACATGTCGCATGTTTATAGGATTTGTTTGCCTGCATTTAAGTCCCCGGCCACTAGGAGCGCCYCTTCTGGATGAGCATATTCTTGTTTGTTTACAGCTCGTTGAGTGGGGTCTTAGTGCCAGCATCGGTTTGTGGTGGTAAATAGATGACTACGAATAATCTAGATGAGAACTCTCTTGGTAGATAGTGTGATCTACAYCTTATCATGAGGTACTCTACCTCAGGCGAGCAATACCTCAAGACTTCTTTAATATCAGACATTGTGCACCAGCTGTTATTGACAAATAGGCACACACCCCTGCCCCTCGTCTTAACGGACGTAGCTTCTCTGGCCTGCCGATGCACAGTAAACCCAGCCAGCTCTATATTATCCATGTCGTTGTTCAGCCATGACTCTGCGAAACATAATATATTCGTTTTTAATGTCCCGTTGGTAGGATAGTCTTAATCMTAGATCATCCATTTTATTTTCCATGGATTGCACGTTGGCCAATAGAATGGATGGTAGTGGAAGTTTACTCACTCACTTACGAATTCTCAGTAGGCAGCCCGACCTCCGACCCCTTTTATCTCTGTCTTTTCTTCAAGCAAATTTCGGGGATTTTGGGTTGTTCTCGAGAAAGCAGTATATCCTTCGCGTTGGACTCGTTCAAGAAAAAAATCTTTGTCCAGTTCGAGGTGAGTAATCGCTGTTCTGATGTCCAAAAGCTCTTTTCGGTCATAAGAGACGGTAGCAGCAACCTTATGTACAAAARAAGTTACAAACAACGTGAAAAAACTAACAAAATAGCAGAGTTGGTTAGGAGCCTGTAAAACGGCAGCCATCCCCTCCGGTGGGGGGGGGGTGACAAGGTCAAATCATGACAACCGTGATCTTCAGGTTGGAAAGTCGGAGCTTTAGAAAGAGYKCCGAGTTCCTAACTTGGAATTCTGAGTTGGATGATATTTCAAAACTATTTTTCCCAGTCGGAGCTAGTTTTCTTTTTTCAAGAGTSCKKWGTTGTCTTGAAGTCGGAGATTTCCGAGTTTCCAGGTGTTTTGAACATGGAATTGGGCACATTCAAAGTTTTGTGCTTTTACGTAAAGACAAAAAACATGTCGGCTTTGAGGATTATAGCTAGCTATATCATCGTAACAAGAAATAGATGACTTTGGTGGTCATGTCAACTTGTTGTATTATTTCTCAGCTGCTATGATTGGTTGCGAAGTCCGCGAAAACAGTTGGCTTGTAGCTCAATGGTTGTGAGTTCTAATCCCACATGTGGCAGATCTGCAGCACCCTTCAAAAGTTTAGACACACCTACTCATTCCAGGGTTTTTCATTATTTTTGTAGAATAATAGTGAAGACATCAAAACTATGAAATAACAATTAAGTAATAATGTTGMAAACAAATCAAAATATATTTGAGATTCTTCAAAGTAGCCACCCTTTGCCTTGATGATAGCTTTCAACACTCTTGGCATTCTCTCATGAGGTAGTCACCTGGAATGCATTTCATATAACAGGTGTGCTAACAGGTGTTAAAAGTTAATTTGGCAAGAACAGCTCAAACAAGCAAAAAGAAACGACAGTCCATCATTACTTTAAGACATGAAGGTCAGTCAATCTGGAAAATGTCAAGAACTTTGAACGTTTCTTCAAGTGCAGTCACAAAAACCATCAAGCGCTATGATGAAACTGGCTCAGACACATCTCAACATCAACTGTTCAGAGGAGACTGCGTGAATCAGGCTTTCATGGTCGATTGCTGCAAAGAAACCACTACTAAAGGACACCAATAAGACGAAGAAACTCACTTGGGCCAAGAAACACGAGCAATGGACATTAGACCGGTGAAAATCAGTCCTTTGGTCTGATGAGTCCGAATTTGAGATTTTTGGTTCCAACCGCCGTGTCTTTGTGAGACGCAGAGTAGGTGAACGGATGTGTGGTTCCCACCGTGAAGCATGGAGGAGGAGGTGAGATGGTTCTTTGCTGGTGACACTGTCTGTGATTTATTTAGAATTCAAGGCACACTTAACCAGCATGGCTACCACAGCATTCTGCAGCGATATGCCACCCCATCTGGTTTGCGCTTAGTGGGACTATCATTTTGTTTTTCAACAGGTCAATGACCCAAACACACTCCAGGCTGTGTAAGGGCTATTTGACCAAGAAGGAGAGTGATGGACTGCTGCATCAGGTGACCTGGTCTCCACAGTCACCCGACTTCAACCCAATTGAGATGGTTTGGGATGAGTTGGACTGCAGAATGAAGGAAAAGCAGCCAACAAGTGCTCAGCGTATGTGGGAACTCCTTCAAGACTGTTGGAAAAGCATTCCAGGTGAAGCTGGTTGAGGGAATGCCAATAGTGTGGAAAGCTGTCATCAAGGCAAAGGGTGGCTACTTTGAAGAATCTGAAATATTAAATATTTTGATTTAACACTTTTTTTGGTTACCACATTTTTACATATGTGTTATTTCATAGTTTTGATGTCTTCACTATTATTTTACAATGTAGGAAATAGTCAAAATAAAATAACCCTTGAATGAGGAGGTTTGCCAAACATTTGACTGGTAACTATATTTTTTCCCAAATCCTTTTATTTAGAGTATTTAATCTGTTGCCACACACTTCTAATTCTAAAAAGTGAAAGCATACCTGTGAGAGGGGTCGCTCTGGTAGTTGTAGTTTTTCACAATTATGTGGTACATTTTCACAACTCTTAGTACAAAACTCCAAACAGGTCACACTTGTAACGCAGTCAGTCTTTCATTCAAAACCTGTCATTGTGTATTCATTTGGATTGTAAAACATCTCTCACCACACAACCATCGATTCAAAATATACGTTTATTGTGAACCCATCCCCTAACCTTAACCCTTTAGCCCCACTCCTAACCCTAACCGCTAGCCTAACTAGTAAAATTTGTCACGATCAGCATAAACTAGGCCCGTAGCTAGARGACCAGATTGATTTTATTGTATTATTCGCCCAGCTGCTAATACTGGCTCCTGGCAAGCTAGCTACCTAGCTGGGCCTGGTGTGTAGTCTTTAACCAATGCAAGGTGAGTTCAGGTCAGACAGGTGGAGTCTCACATTATAACTTGTGATGCCAGTTGACATGTCATAATAAAGTCCTTACACTGAAACTGGAGAAATTCTCTCTTGTAGATCTTTTGATTAGATTTCCCCACAGACATTGAGAGCAGGGGTCAGAGTCTGAAGTYCACAATCACGCATAGCTGGAGAAAGTTTGAGGTGCCCTGTTGACTGTTTGGTCAGCAATTGATATGTTATTCATTCTTCAACTTGTGTGGGGCCCAGGGTACTCCCCAATAGAGCCCTACGAGAGCAGTGTGGGGTTCATAGCCAAGAACTACAGCATTTTTAACACTGATGTGGGAACTGAAATGTCGATCAAAATGCATTCATCCTGTCCACATAGGACCAATCGATAAAGATAACGGACGATAATACTTCCTCTTGTTTCTCTTCTCCAGGAGGTGAAGGCGTGAGTGGAGCCGGTCTCCCACGGACAGCCCAGCATGGACAGCTTCTTTAAGGCTGCTGTGTGCGACCTGGACAAGCTGCTGGATGATTTTGAGCTCAATACAGGTTAGACACGGGTTACTACTGTCTGAAAAAATMTATTCGGGTAGCATGTTTTTCATTTCTATATGTTGAGGGAAGGTCGGAGGGGTGTAGTGTTAAGTGAAAATAAATATATATACTGTATATATATATATTTTTTTTTTTAAGTGAAACTTGTGGTGTAATTTAGTTGACAACTTGTCGCTCACTTGTTCTGCTGAGATATTAACAACAGAACTGATTAACGGATACTTATATATATATATATTTTTTATTTATATATGTTGAGGGAAGGTCGGAGGGGTGTAGTGTTAAGTGAAAATAAATATATATACTGTATATATATATATTTTTTTTTTTAAGTGAAACTTGTGGTGTAATTTAGTTGACAACTTGTCGCTCACTTGTTCTGCTGAGATATTAACAACAGAACTGATTAACGGATACTTTTCCCTTCCCCACAAGATGAGCATGAGTGCAGATCAGTCTCCCTGTCGCCTCCCTCATATCCCGGCCACTCTCTGGGCGCCCAGGGTTTCCTTCCGGAACCCTCCAAAGTTCCAGTTCCGCACTCTCTCCCTGACCTCAACTCCCTGCACTACGGCTCTGCTTCCAGCTCCCCCGACCATCCTAGCCCCAGTCCTGTGGAGCGCGAGACCAAGGCCCGGCCCCTCACTGGGGTGGACCTGCTCTCCTCTGTAGACGGCCGGGGGTCAGCTAAGAGCTCTGCACCGCCCTGCCCAGARCGGGCCCTGAAGCCTGTGTGTGATCTGGTCAGTGACACAGGCTCAGCCCACCTCCTCCGGGCCAACAGCCACAACGCCTCCAGTAAGCTGGACGTGGCAGAGAGCCGGCTGGAGGAGGAGCTGCTGGTGGACTTCACCAGCCCCGTGGTGGCTTTGCCTAGGGAAGCCTCAGCAGGCCTGGGTCTGGGTCCCGGACACGGGAGTACTGAGGGGAGGGAGGCTCTTGGCGGGGGAGGGGAGGTGCTGCTGGGGCTGGACTCTGGTGGTTATGCTGCCTCTCTCAGTCTGCTCGATGTGATTTTGCCTGCTGCTGTGGAGAGAGCCTGTGAGCCCACGAATCCCCCCTCGCTGAGAAACTCTGAGTCTGGAGAGACGGAGGGAGAGGAGGCAGGCATAGAGGTGGCACTAATCAACTGTCAACTGGAGAACTCACCTGACCACCAGGACCAGCCTGTAGTCCTGCCTGTTGCCATGGACACCAAGACAGAGGACACTCCCACGTGTGATATCGCCACAGATGTCAGGGATGAGGGCGAGGGGTCTTTGGAGCGCTCTGAGCTGGCTGAAGCAGAGAGTTCTGTGAGCTGCACTGGACAGGAACTTAACTCTGAYGACTGCAGTGACTGTGTGTCTGAGAGCCCCTCAGCCCTGTCCTGCCTGCCCATGGCCGTGTCCATGTGCAGGGCCCTGGTGGCCTCCAAGAACCCTGAGGAGGCCATGGGAGGAGGGTTAGAGGTGGCTGAGGCTGTCCCAACGGAGACCTTAGAGGCAGAGTGCCTGTCTGCCTCTGAGGTGCAGGAGGAAGTCAGTCTCCCAGAGAACCCTGGGACTGTGGAGGACTGTACCAGCCCTGATTCTGCCCCTGAGGACCTCTCTGTCCAGTCCCCTAATACAGAGACCCCAGAGATGACAACTATGCCTTTCCACCTGGCTGTCTCAGCTCCCCCTGTCTCCCAGGTCAGCTTCTCTCAAGTGGAGGTCCAGCCGGCCCCCATGTCTCCAGAGCGACCTGCGTCCCCTCCCTCAGAGCCCAGCCTAAGCCCGGTGGACCCCCCTGAGTTTGGCTTTGAGTACCTGCCGGAGAGTGACCAGGCTGGGCTGCTGGTGACTGATGAGGAGCTGGATGCTTTCCTCCGTGGGGAGGCTCAAGGTGAGGAGGACCAGGGAGTCCCTCACTGCGAGAGGCCCGGGGAGAACCTCCAGGACGAGGGCTTCTCCGAGCTCAATGGGGACCTGGAGGAGCGGCTGGTGGAGGAGGAGCTGCAGAGCTACAGCCGGAGCCGAGGGGAGGGGTTGGCCTACCCGGATAGCGACAGGACCTCGTCCGCATCTGCAGAGGGGAGTGTGAGCCTATCCCCCTCCATGCCCTCCCAGGACCCCAGTAGTCCCAGTAACCTCCCACCACCCTACTTTGGAGGGGCCCGACCCAAACAGCTGCACTGCCAAGCAACCAGGGCACCTCCAGCAGTAGGGGAGGACCAGGGGCCCAGTAGCCCCACAGACAGCACCGACGCTGGGGAGGAGGTGGACCAGAGCCCCTCTCCTCCCAGCCCCAATCTTGCTCAGGACCCCTCTAAACTGGGTGTGCCCTGCCCAGGGTACTCCCCAACAGAGCCCTACYAGAGCAGTGTGGGGTACAACGAGCTGTCGGAGCCCCCACCCTACCCTGGTGAGCCTGCTGAGGAGGGGTCTGGGTCCTCAGAGGGGAGGGAGGTGGAGGTGGAGGATGAGAATGGGCTGGGGTGCAAGCAACCCCCCTGGGTGCCGGATTCGGAGGCTCCCAACTGTATGAACTGCTGGCAGAAGTTCACGTTCACCAGGAGGAGGCACCACTGCCGGGCCTGTGGGAAGGTACGTAGCTAGATCGGTCCTTGAAGGGACTTTCTTTTACCCTCATTTCTAGGGTCATATTTTGCCCTATTGATAGCATTTTTGGTGTTTTGACTATATCTTTTTTTATATTAGGTGCAAGTAAATATAAATAACTTTTACCTTGCAACACATAATAAAGAGCTCTAACTAAACTTAAATGAGTGACAGTCACAAAGACCTTGAATATGAATGAAAACTGAAGAAATGCAATCACAAGTGGCAATAACTTGCCTGCATAATTGCATGTTCTGGGGACATTACCTGACTGTTACCCACTCAGTGAACTTCAATAAAGCAGCCTTGCTGTGGTTTCCAATGCAGCACATTTCTGTATTTACTTAATCAGAGGATTCAATTGTACATGTGGATTAAAATGTGGCGCTGTGACCTAGCTGTGTTTCGGCTCATCCCCCGACTCTCATTTGACTTCCACCGATCGTTCTCCTTGTAGAGAACACTCCTTGTGTTCATATCTCCCGTTTACAAAGCAACAGAGAGCCCCCGCTCACACACAGTACCAGCCAAAASTTTGGACACACCTGCTCATTCAAGGGTTTTTCTTCATTTTTTACTATTTTCTACATTGTAGAATAATAGCGAAGARGTCAAAACTATGAAATAACACAAATGTAATAATGTTGTAACCAAAAAAGTGTTAAACAAATATATTTTATAATATATATATAATATATTTTATATTTGAGATTCTTCAAAGTAGCCAGCCTTTGCCTTGATGACAGCTTTGGACACTCTTGGCATTCTCTCAACCATTTTCCAACTGCCGTGTCTTGGTGAACGGATGATTTCCGCATGTGTGGTTCCCGCCGTGAAAGCATGGAGGTGTGARGGTGTGGGGGTGCTTTGCTGGTGACACTTGTCTGTGATTTATTTAGAATTCAAGGCACACTTAACCAGCATGGCTACCACAGCATTCTGCAGCGATATGCCATCCCATCTGGTTTACGCTTAGTGGGACTGTCATTTGTTTTTCAGCAGGACAATGACCCAYCACACCTCCAGGCTGTGTTTGGGCTACTTGCCCAAGAAGGAGAGTGATGGAGTGCTGCATCAGATTACCTGGCCTCCACAATCACCCGACCTCAACCCAATTGAGATGGTTTGGGATGAGTTGGACTGCAGAGTGAAAGAAAAGCAGCCATCAAGTGCTGAGCATATGTGGGAACCCCTTCAAGACTGTTGGAAAATCATTCCAGGAGAAGCTGGTTGAGAGAATGCCAAAAGTATGCAAAGCTGTCATCGAGTCAAAGGGTGGCTACTTTGAAGAATCTAAAATATATTTCGAGTTTTGGTTACTACATGATTCCATATTGGTTATTTCATAGTTTTGTTGTCTTATATTGTACTACAATGTAGAAAATGTTAAAAATAAAGAAAAACCCTTGAATGAGTACACGTCCAACCTTTTGACTGGTACTGTATGTCATACTTGATCACGTAGTATGGCATGATATAGCCTATATGCTATACCCTCCCCCGCTGCTATATATATAACAAGGGCTATGAGTCAGCGATTCAGGTTCCAGCTCCTCTATAGATCTCCAACTCTCTGAAGTATGAGCCCGGGGCTAAAGCCAGAGCTAAGACCTTAACAGCCCAGTGATTAAAGCAGCATTACACAAGAGTCTCAGGGGCTTTGACTCCATAGGCTTCTTACTGGAGCCCAACGGGATACAGAAGAGTAGTGTAATGTACTTTACAACCTGCTTTGATTTCTGCACAATTAATTGCGGCACAATTTCCACTGTAATTTACTGCTTTTCTTTATGGGTCAGGCACTTAACATGGGATGAGTAACTTCATGTATAGTGCATTCGGGAAAGTATTCCCGACCCCTCGACTTTTTCCACATTTTGTTACGTTAGACTTAGTCTAAAATGGATTCAATAGTTTTTCCCCCTCATCAATCTACACACAATACCGCATAAGGACAAAGCAAAAACAGTAAAAAAAATAAAAAAAATACCTGAAATATCACATTTACGTAAGTATTCAGAGACCCTTTACTCAGTACTTTGTTGAAGCACCTTTGGCAGCGATTACAGTCTCGAGTCTTCTTGGGTATGACGCTACAAACTTATCACARCTGTATTTTGGGAGTTTCTCCCATTTGTTCTCTGCAGATCCTCTCAAGCTCTCAGGTTGGATGAGAAGCGTCCCRGAACAGCTATTTTTCAGGTCTTTCCAGAGATGTTCGATCGGATTTAATCCCGGGCTCTGGCTGGGCCACTCAAGGACATTAAGGGAATTGTCCCGAGGCCACTCCTGAGTTGTCTTGGCTGTGTGCTTAGGGTCGGTGTCCTGAGGGGCGACGGTTTACCTTCCAAGTCTGAGGTCCTGAGCGCTCTGGAGCAGATTTTCATCAAGAATCTCTCTGTACTTTGCTCTCTTCARCTTTCCCTTGATCCTGACTAGTCTCCTAGTCCCTGCCACTGTGTGCCTTTTCTAGAGGAGTGGCTTCCTTCTGACCACTACCATAAATACCTGCCTGGTGGTGTGCTGCAGAGATTGTTGCCCTTTTGGAAGGTTCTCCCATCTCCACAGAGGAACTCTGGAGCTCTGTCAGTGACCATTGGGTTCTTGGTTACCTCCCTGACCAAGGCCCTTCTCTCCTGATTGCTCAGTTTGGCCAGGCGGTCAGGTATAGGAAGAGTCTTGGGGGTTCCAAACTTCTTCCATTTAAGAATGATGGAGGCCYCTGTGTTCTTGGGGACCTTCAATGCTGCAGAAATGTTTTGGTACCCTTCCCCAGATTTGTGTCTCGAAACAATCCTGTCTCGGAGCTCTACGGACAATTCCTTCGACCTCATGGCTTGGTATTTGCTCTAAAATGTACTGTCAACTCTGGGACCTTATATAGACAGGTATGTGCCTTTCCAAATCATGTCCAATCAATTGAATTTACCACAGGTGGACTCCAATCAAGTTGTAGAAACATTTCAAGGAGGGTCAATGAAAACAGGATGCACCCGAGTTCAATTTGAGTCTCATAGCAAAGGGTCTGAATACTAATGTAAATAAGGTGTTTATTTTGTATTTTTCATATCTTTTGAAAAAATTACCTGTTTTTGCTTTGTGATTATGTGGTATTGTGTGTAGATGAGGTCAAACAAAAAAGTGTTTATATTTATTTTAGAATAAGGCTGTAATGTAACCAAATGTGCAAAAAAGGAAGGGGTCTGAATAGTTTCCCGAATGCACTGTAGATTGTCAACGTATGGTGTAGAGTGTTGCAGTATAGTGTTTTCTTCTTGCCTGACGGTTGTCTTTTCACCTGTGGCACAGGTGTACTGTGCCATGTGCTGCAACAGGAAATGCAAGCTGAAGTACCTGGACAAGGAGGCCCGGGTGTGTGTCATCTGCTTCGAGACCATACACAGAAGTAAGACCCGGGGGGGTGGGTGTGTGTGTGTGTGTCAGGGTTTCCGATAAATACAATTTCTGTCCAAATTGTCCTGGAGAAAAAAAAATCCCATTGCAAAATAAGGCTTATTATACATTGATGGAAATACTGTACCAGTCGATGTGCTCCATTTTCAAAATATATGATTTTRCCCATTTCCAGTGTGCCCGCCAAGAGGCGATTCTCTCTCTAAAACAGAGTGAGGACCGCTTCAAGATCGCGCCTTCTTGACATTAGAAAAGCCTGMCCTCTACGTACTCCCCTTCGAGCCAAATACCAATGACACGTGTTCTGGTCATCAAAATTCTAACAGTCAAATAAATACAATATCATATATGCTATCGGTAGAAGAAGAATTTAGTTGTGTTTACGAAGGTCTTACGTAACATTATAATACGAGAAAACAATTTCGAAGAACATGARAGCTTATTCATTAGTTTGTTACTGTAGCTATATGTGGGGGAAAAAGAAGACTAAAACCACCACAGTTTAAGTGTTAAATCCATCTCAAAGATATACATAATAATTTCATTTTGGCAAGTCTTAAGAATCATTATGGAACCAAGTTGTATTGTGTTACTAGTCTTTGTTTAGTGGCCTGAGCAATGCTGCTGTGAGTGCTCAGGCATTGTGCGCATGAAAAAGCATGGTTATTCTTGGAGAACATTTTGAAATCGAGCTCACCTCTTGACATCAAATGTCTGGATAGGAGAATTTGAAAAAGTGATGGTTCTTTCCCTGCCTCTGTGTCAATTCCAAGCTGCACCCATCTCTTCATGTARAATTTATAATATTGTCACCCAGACTATTGTCAATTTAGTCTGGTCTTTAGGCTAACTATTCTGAACAAAAATATAAACGCAACATGCAATAATTCAAAAGATTTTACTAAGTTACAGTAATTGAAATAAATTCGTTAGGTAATAATCTATGGATTTCACATGACTGGGCGAGGGCGCAGCAATGGGTGGGCCTGGGAGGGCATAATCCCAACCARTTGGGAGACAACAAAAGGGCTTTATTACAGACATACTCCTCAGTTTCATCAGCTGTCCAAGTGGCTGGTCTCAGACGATCGCGCAGGGGAAGAAGGCGGATGTGGAGGTCCTGGGCTGGCGTGGTTACACGTGGTCTGCGATTGTGAGGCCGTTTGGACGTACTGCCAAATTCTCTAAAACATTGGAGCCGGCTTATGGTAGAGAAATTAACATTCAATTCTCTGGCAACAGCTCTGTTCGAAATTCCTGCAGTCAGCATGCCAATTGCACACTCCCTCAACTTGAGACATCTGCGGCGTTGTGTTATGTATGAAATTAGTTTCGATATAGTTTAGGTGTGGTTTCGATGGGCCATCAGCTGTGATGGCTGACTAGTAGTGAAGGAGGGGCACAAGAAAAAGAAAAACCTGTTTGTGATATTAAGATTCTAATTTCTATGAGTGTTTTCTTCCAAGATATCATACACCCATGTCACAGACGTAAGAGTATGTGATCTGCTATTCTACAAGACCACCATCAGATGTGTGTAGCTCAGCTGACTGCTCTGTATGGCTCTGAACCACCATTGTCTGGCTCCTCCCAGAAGAACATGAAAGAAGCCTTTGATGTCTGAAGAACACACTAGAGTATTCACAGCCTGGTGTCACTGTTAGGCTGAGGCCTACCAACTACCCAACTCAGCCCTGGGGCATATGGAACTCTTATGGTGAATGATGCAAGGAAAGTATCCCAGTTTATGTTCACTTGAACGTTAAGGTCACTTAGAAGGAATGTCAGACAAGGTCTCTCAACTATTTAAACTTGGAGTGCTTACTGAACCGAAGTAATATGCATTTCAAGAACAACTCTGAAGAAGAAGCAAAACAGACAGGGTTTTACAAGAGTTGCTATTTATGTGCCTTCCAAAAAAAAATCGCTACTGAAAAAATGTCAGGTCTGCTGAGCGCAAATTTGAATGTTGTGAAAATTCTGTGCAACTTCCTGGTCGCGTTTACTGTGAACACTGAGGCTGTACCCGCTTTAAGTTAGTTTTAGTAGGCTACTGTGGCTATTTGATCTAGAGGTCGACCGATACCGATTTATTGGAGGACCAATTAAAAAAAAATATATATATATATATAATAATTTTAAAAAATAATAATAATTTAAAAAATACAAAATAGTAATTTTAAAAAAAAGAATTTTTGTTTTTTTTTTTTTTTTTTTGTAGTGATGACAATTACAACAATACTGAATGAACAATGAACACTTTTATTTTAACTTAATATAATACATCAATAAAATCAATTTAGCCTCAGGTAAATAATTAAACATGTTCAATTTGGTTTATTTAATGCAATAACAAAGTTTTGGAAAAGAACGTAAAAGTGCAATATGTGCCATGTAAAAAAAGCTAACGTTTAAGTTCCTTGCTCAGAACATGAGAACATGTGAAAGCTGGTGGTTCCTTTTAACATGAATATTCCCAGTTAAGAAGTTTTAGGTTGTAGTTATTATAGGACTATTTCTCTCTCTACCATTTGTATTTCATATACCTTTGACTATTGGATGTTCTTATAGGCACTATAGTATTGCCAGCCTAATCTCGGGAGTTGATAGGCTTGAAGTCATAAACAGCGCTGTGCTTCAAGCATTGCGAAGAGCTGCTGGCAAACGCAGGAAAGTGCTGTTTGAATGAATGCTTACGAGCCTGCTGCTGCCTACCACCGCTCAGTCAGACTGCTATATCAAATCATAGACTTAATTATAACATAATAACACACAGAAATAGGAGCCTTAGGTCATTAACATGGTCAAATCCGGAAACTATCATTTCGAGAACAAAACGTTTATTCTTTCAATGAAATACGGAACCGTTCCGTATTTTATCGAACGGGTGGCATCCATAAGTCTAAATATTGGTGTTACATTGCACAACCTTCACTTATGTCATAATTATGTACAATTCTGGCAAATTAATTACGGTCTTTGTTAGGAATAAATGGTCTTCACACAGTTCGCAACGAGCCAGGCGGCCCAAACTGCTGCATATACCCTGACTGCTTGCACGGAACGCAAGAGAAGTGACACAGTTTCCCTAGTTATAAGAAATTCATTCACAAATGCGCTTTTGTTAAACCATCACCCGGTTGGCGAAGTAGGCTGTGATTCGATGAGAAATGCAAAGAGTGTGCAAAGCTGTCATCAAGGCAAAGGGTGGATACTTCGAAGAATCTAAAATATATTCTGATMTGTTTAACACTTTTTTGGTTACTACATGATTCCWTATATTATTTCATAGTTTTGATGTCTTCGCTATTATRCTACAATATAGAAAAAATAAAGAAAAACCCTGGAATGAGTAGGTGTCCTAAAACTTTTGACTGGCACTGTATATACTGAACAATAATATAAATGTAACATGCAACAGTTTCAAAGATTTTAATGAATAACAGCTTATATAATAAAGTCAGTGAATTTAAAGAAATTCATTWGGCCCTACTCTATGGATTTGCATCTGTTGGTCACAGATACTGTACCTTTAAAAAAAAAAAAAGAAGTTGGGTGTGGGGATCAGAAAACCAGTCAGTATCTGGTGTGACCACCCATTTGCCTCATGCAGCGTGACACAGCTCCTTCGCATAGAGTTGATCAGGCTGTTTACAGTGGCCTGTGGAATGTTGTCCCACTCCTCTTCAATGGCTCTGCGAATATGCTGGATATTGGCGGGAACTGGAACACGCTGTTGTACACGTCGATCCGGATAGTCCTAAACATGCTCAATGGGTGACATGTCTGAGTATGCAGGCGATGGAAGAACTGGGACATTTTCAGCTTCCAGGAATCGTGGACAGATCCTTGCGACATGGYGCCGTGCATTATCATGCTGAAACATGAGGTGATGGCGGCAGATGAATGGCACGACAATGAGCCTCAGGATCTTATCACAGAATCTCTCTAGTTGTCCATAGCTTATGCCTGCCCATACTATATCTCCGCCGCCACCATGCAGCACTCTGTTAATAAATTTGACTTCAGTAAACTGCTCGCCTCCACGTTGTCATACACGTGGTCTGCGGTTGTGCGGCCGGTTGGACGTACTGCCAAATTCTCTAAAACTACGTTGGTAGAGAAATTGACATGAAATTATCTGCCAACACCTCTGGTGGACATTTCTGCAGTCAGCTTGCCAATTGCACGCTCCCTCAACTTGAGACATCTGTGGCATTGTGTTTTAGCGTGGCCTTTTGTTGTCCCTGGCTCAAGGTGCATCTGTGTAATGATCATGTTTTTAATCAGATTCTTGATATGCCACACCTGTCAAGGTGGAATGATTATCCTTAGCAAAGGAGAAATATTCACTAATGGGGATGTAAACAAATTTGTACACTCAATTTGATAGAAATAAGCTTTTTGTGCGTATGGAACATTTCTGGTATCTTTTATTTCAACTCATGAAACATGGGACCAACCCTTTTACATGTTGTGTTTATATCTTTGTTCAGTGTAGATCTACTGCAGCTCTGATTGGTTATTCTGCACCGGTCTGTGTTGAATATGGGCTGAGTCATGCATGTCAATGCAATAGAATCCTACTCCGCTCCGTTCTGCCTACAACAAAATCTTTGCGTAGTTAGTTTTGGATACCAAGTCTTGCGTAGTTCGTTTTTGTTTGGGTACGTTGCCTTGAAAGTGGCTAATATTGCGTTGATTCGAAACGTTGATAGTGTTAACTAACAGGGAAAACCGTATGAAGCTGAGTGAAGCTCAGCTTAGAAGGAACATTGGTTGCTGTTCTCTAGGCTGCATCCCAATGGGCCCTGGTCAAAAGTAGTGCACAATAGAGAATGGAGTGCCATTTGGGACAGAGCCTTAGACTATCTAGAGCAGCACATGACCGATGAATAGCACTTTGTTAACTGGTAGTTGTGCTTGTTTGTGGCTTGGTCACAGTGTAGGCTAATGAGTAGCATAAGGTTGTCTGAAAATGTCACTAGTTGTCAAATCCTTGTTTCCTCAATTTCCTCTCAAAGCTCTCATTGGAGGAGAGAATCCAATGTCCCTCCCTCGGACTTCATCTAATTGACCTTCCAAGGACGGAGGAAGCAAGGACTTGACAACTAGTGAAGTTTTTAGACACAGTCTAAGGGAGATCTGTGAATTAGCCAATTTATCCTTGAGATCTATCTTATGTTAGAGTTGAGTGCCTGAAGTGCTTTCTTTCACAGCCTGCGTGAACGTGTCTCCTTTGTTTCAGTGTGTGTGTGTGTGTGTGGGACTGTGTAAAAGCGTGAGACCAGCTTGTGTAACTGTGTTTCACCGGTCTCTATGCGTGTGCTTTTCCCCATGCTCCTGTCATTTTTCACCAGGCACGTACACAGATGGGGGTCTACCTGTGCCCGAGCACCTGCCCCTTTGCCCTCCCAGTTGCCAACTGCACTTTTGGATGGTGATACATAATTTGTATTTTTTTGTATCTAGTTTTTGTCATTATTGTTCTAAACCCACTGCCCCCAAGTCGTCGTCAAGTTCGTCACCCCCCCCCGACCTCTCGTGGGCCCGGTTGTGCCTTCCCTGTACAGAGATTGCGGGTGCCCGGGATTCAAACATGCATGGCTTGAAATGCGGTCACTGGTTGACTGTCTGTAGCAAGCTACCTAGTTTAAATGTCAATAGTACAACGCTTGATTTACATCAATATGTAGTCTGGTTGGCTGATAGCCTACGCATAGCAGCACTTCATCATTTATTTTCTGATAGATTCATAGGGAAGGGTGCTGGAGGTGCTGCAGCACTCCCTGGTAAATTGAAATATATTTGCTGAAGTTATTGAACAGGCAGCAGTAATTCTTTAATTCAGAATAGCCTACTACAACATAAGTAGGCCTATAATTTAGCCACAGAGGATCAATAGCTTCTTTAAAAAGTTGCCTAGCTGTGGATTGTGTGCAGCCCAATAACAAGGCATAGCCGACAGTGGGGAACGTGCGGCAAATCTGTCAGTGAACAGCATGGAGACAAAACAGGCCTTTCGCAATATTTCAAATACAATCATGGTAACACAGGTCTGTGCAAAGCCCTTCTGCTCTCCTGAACAACGACTTTGGCCTTCCACTGAGCTGCACATAGAAACACAATGACTAGAACATCCATCCCCATTGAAAATAATGCTTTCTTATTTACCCGCCGATGGTGGTGTTGCTAGGAGGCCAGGGTATCCTGTCTCGCGTAGTGCCACTCTAGCCAACTAACCAGTGATTTCTGTTGCTTTACAATGTTATTGGTGATGAATCAGGTAGAAAAGAGAAGCGTTTCTGTTCTATGTATTCAATTTCTATGGTTCTGCTTCCCTGGTCAGGTGAATGACTTTCTCCTCTCCAGAAACAGAGCCGAGGTTACAGTCAGGACAATATGACTGGTGCAAAGGGGCGGAGATAGAGGTATGTAGTTATGGCTGGAAGGAGTCAGGATGTTAGTGTGTGTCCTTGACTGTGTGTGTGTGGGACGGGAGCCACCTGACGCAGTGAGCATGTGATGCGTGCGCACACACACACACTGCACATTGACGCCCTCTCTGGCACGGGCACACATGTCCAGGGACAGGCTGGCATGACTATTTTCGTCCCCTTGTCTGCTGTGTGAGGGAGAGAAAGAAAAGGGGCCATCCACTTTGGGACTGAGGGCAGGAGCAGAGTGACGTGATGCTCCACCCCCCCCCCCATTACTCTCCCCATCGCTCTCATCAGTACGGGGAGCAGTCTGTGAGGCACACCTCCCCTGCCTGCCTGGAGTCTGCAGCMAACAGCCCAGCTGGGAGAACAGAGCTAGCTTCAGTCAAGTTAGCATAGGCTAGCATCTACTGTAATATGGCTAATATACTTCAGTTAGGCTAATACAGCCCATTTTACATTCAGCCAACAAGGGCTAACGTCGGTAKGGCTAAGTAGGTTAGCGTGACCAAGGGGACCGACAGAGCTCCGAGTTTGGAGGAGTGAAAACAAGGTAAGATGGGACGGCCTATGACTTTTTAAAAGAGAAGAACAAGAAGCCTGGCTCTTCTAGCTCACACTGGTTCATCTGTTATGATCTGATTCTGTGCTCATGTTGTTGTGGTGCGTAACGCGCGCACACACACACACACACACTGGATTCATCTCAGTTTATTTCTCTGTTGATCTGTATGGGCTTGTTGAGTGCTCCTAGAGGACACAGACTGCTGTGCTTTTTATGCCATGTCATTGTCTCCTCTCAGAAAGATCGAGGTGAAACACTTAAACTCTCCTCAGTCTCTCTCTTCTGTTGTGCTATTGATCTGTTGTTGTGAGTAGTGCTCTTAACCCATGCTAATAGCCTTACTAGTGTCTGTGCTTGTGTGGCTTCATTCACATGTGTTTGTATATTCCTCTGTGTGTGTGTGTGTGCCAGTGTGTGCGTATGTGTCGTGCAGGTAGTCTGACGGACTGTGTTAGCTCGGGCCTGTCCAACCAGGCCAATAAAGATGATATGATGTTTAATCAATATAATGAAGGCCAGAGCCCAGTCGGCACTTCTCACACACACTCTCTCACACACACACACACACACACACACACACACACACACACACACACGGCAGCTAGCGGACGAAGCACGGCATCGGGTGTCCAGTTAGGTTAGGGGTGTCAAACTCATTTTGCCCCTTGGGCCACATTTGGTCTCCAGTGATGTCCGCAGGGCTGCATTGGAAATGTGTTATATTTCAATGCTGTCAAAATGTTCAAAAGAGGGTCCTCTATCCATTGTTTTGGGAATTTTCGATACTCCCTGACTGTCTAGCTTTAAAGGGATACTTCTGGATTTTGGCAATGAGGCCCTTTTATCTACTTCCCCAGAGTCAGATGAAGTCGCAGGTACCATTTTTATGAGACTGTCCCGTAGGAAGGAAGTTAGAGGGTTTCGCAAAGCCAATGCTAACTAGGGCAATGACTGGAAGTATATGTGTATCTGCTAGCATGCCTGGCCTGATCTGAGTTAGGCCACCACTCACTTTCCTGGTATCAACTCCGCCACTCTCTCTCGCTCTCTCCATCCATATCCCACTCTCATTCTCTCGCTCTCTCCATCCATATCCCACTGTCATTCTCTCGCTCTCTCCATCCATATCCCACTCATTCTCTCGCTCTCTTGCTCTCTCCATCCATATCCCACTGTCATTCTCTCACTCTCTCTCGCTCTCTCCATCCATATCGCGGTAAACTGTCTAGGTGGTGGTGTAGGTAGGTAATCCTCATAGCGGAATGTAGTTATTAACAGCTGCAGTGGTAGGGTAGAGTAGGTAAGTAGGTATGAATAGCGGCAGCTTCTACCATGGTGGTAGGTATGGTAGGTAGGTAGGTATGATATAGGTAGCTATTACATGGTGGTAGGTAGGTAGGTATGAGTATAGGTAGGCTATTAACATGGTGGTAGGTAGGCAGGTATGATATGCGGTAACTTCTACCATGGTGTACGCTAGCGCTATCAATAATAACGTTTTCTGCTACTTAACATGGTGGTGTAGGTTCATCGCATAGCGGTAGCATATTCCAACCATGGTGTGTAGAGTAGATATGGATGAATAGAGGTAGCTATTAACATGGTGGGTAGGTAGGTAGGTAGGTAGTTTATGATAGCTGTAGCTTCTACCATGGTGGTAGGTATCCCTCTGCGCGTCGTGCGGGTAGGTAGTAGGTAGGTAGGTAGTATTATAGAGGTAGCTATTACATGTGTGGTTCAGCAAAGGGTTTAGGTCAGTGTAATAGAAGGTAACTTCTTCACATGGTGGCGTTCAGGTATGTTTAGGTAGGGTATGTAATGATGAGTAGCTATTAAACATGGTGGTAGGTAGGTAATGATAGAGGTACGTAACATGGATTTGGTAGTATGTCTCAGATTTGCGGAGGTATGATTGATATCGCAGGGTTTTCAACCATGGTGGTAGTTAGGTATGGAATGATAGAGGTAGCTACTACTGCGTGGTAGTATCGGATGATTCTCACAGAGTATTGGAACATGGTTGTAGGTTCAGTTATTGGCATTAGTATAGAGGGTCAGCTCATTTATCTACACACAACTTTGTAGGTAGTACGCGCTAAACGGTAGAGTAGTATTTGTAGGTACGATAGTGTACCGCTCATGTCAGATTCAGAGAAGTTATTTCGAACTGTCGGTCTAGGTCTAGGTTCAGGGTGAGTGAGTGAGCATATAGGATACACAATCCAATAGTCCCCTCTCACTCGATGCTCTCTTCTCCCGCTCTCTCGCAGATCCATCCTTATCACTTCACAAACTCCCTCTCGCTCGTGCTGTGGTCACGGCATCTCCCAATGACCCTTGGGGTTAAGACGCGGCGTGCGGTCGCCCGGCGTGGCGCCGGGTGGGCCGTGATTCTCCACTCTCACTCGATCTGCTCTCTCGCCATCCATATCCCAGCTGCTCAATTCTCTCACTGCTCTCGCTGCTCTCCATCATAATCGTCACTTCTCACTATACTCTCTCTCGCTCTCTCCATCCATATCCCACTCTCATCTCTCACTTCTCTGCTCCTCCATCCTATATCCACTCTCACTTCTCTCACTCTCTCTCGCTCTCCTCCATCCATATCCCACTCATCTCTCTCATCTCTCGCTCCATATCATCCTCTCCACTCTCTCTTCTCTCTCGCTCTCTCATCCTATCTACTCTCATTCTCTTCATTCTATCATATCCCACTCACTCTTCTCGCTCTCTCCATCCATATTCCCACTTCTCACTTCTCGCTCGTCACTCGCATCCATATCCCACTCTTCATGCTCTTCACTCTCTGTTTTCTGCCGCGCCACTTCCTTTCTCAGCTCTTGCCTGATTTACAATAAAGAAGCCAAA
>NC_036844.1:3123775-3125571 GCF_002910315.2 Salvelinus sp. IW2-2015 | reverse complement strand
ACACTTCTCACTCTCTCACTCTCTCTCGCTCTCTCCATCCATATCCCACTCTCACTCTCTCACTCTCTCTCCGCTCTCTCATCCATATCCCACTCTCACTCTCTCTCGCTCTCTCATCCATATCCCCTCTCACTCTCTCTCGCTCTCTCCATCCATATCCCACTCTCATTCTCTCACTCTCTCGCTCTCTCATCCATCATCTGAACCATATTGCGCTGACGGTTTTAGTTTCACATCGTCTTTTCCAGCACAGTTCCTGTAACTATGGTGGACGCAGAACCAGGGCAGTACGGCTTGGCTTGGTTTGTCTCAGTCGCGTGAGAAGGATCGCTCACATTTCTAAATGGGACGCAGGGCTTCCATCTGTCCACATTAGATTGCCGTGTAGATATTGGAGTGTCTGTTAAACGCGAGGCTTYGCCAAGAGAGGTGGTGGAACAGTTGTTTTGATTACTTTTCACCGTTATGTTTACTTGGGCTATATACAATAAATGCTGTTGGGACATGGCAAACATTCTGTGAAATAATGTTTATTCGCTACAGCACAGACCATGCAGATGTCCTGTCCAGATGTGTGTACAGCTGTTYAGTGCAATGTCTCAGTGTGTGTGTAATATTCTATCATATTTACTATAGCCTATTGTTTGTGCCTATTGTTTGAAACTGTACACGTGACCTTAAAKTTCTGTTATTAGGCCTACGGTAACAAAATTGGCTCCAACCGTTGAGCTACATTATTTTTTGTTGTTTTTACATTATTATTATTTTTTTTTAATTCTCCCCAATTTCGTGGTATCCAATTGGTAGTTAGTCTTGTCCCATCGCTGCAACTCCCGTACGGACTCGGGAGAGGCGAAGGTCGAGAGCCGTGCGTCCTCCGAAACAACCCAGCCAAGCCACACTGCTTCTTGACACAATGCCCGCTTAACCCGGAAGCCAGCCGCGCCAATGTGTCGGAGGAAACACCGTGCACATGGCGACTGTGTCGGCGTGCATTGCGCCCTGGCCCGCCACAGGAGTCACTAGTGCGCGATGGGACAAGGACATCCCTGCCGGCCAAACCCTCCCCTAAACCGGACGACGCTGGGCTAATTGTGCGCCCGCCAAGTGCAGAGAGGGGGCTTCAGCAAATGTTCAAAATTCACCTTCTGCTACCATTTCTGTCAAGCRGTCRACGCATACAGTTTGACGTATAGGTTAGATAAATCCAACGTGTGCACCACACAGAACGCACTACAACTGCCTCTCCAACGCAACGCTGCAAGGCAAACGCAGCYTTCCATTGGAAAGGAATGTGCTTCTTGTGTACCAAAATGCAATGACGCTGTCGTTTCATTTATATTATGCTATGGCTATATTTGGATACAGTGTAGGCTAGCCTATGTGTTTTTACCAGTAATTTATTTTGTGAAAAGCCAGATTTTTTTTATTGTCCTACTGTATGTTGGCTGTTGATTTTATTTATTTATTTCATTATCATAACATTCCTWTGAATAGCCTATGTTAACAAAGAAGGCCTAGAMTGTACAGTGCCTTCGCAAAGTATTRCTTACCCGTTTTTTTTTACCCGTCATAACCAAAACGATTGGAGGCAGTAATTGCTGCGAACAGGTGCTTCAACAAAGTACTGAGTAAAGGGTCTGAATATTTATGTAAATGTGAAATATAGGTTAGCAAACATTTCTAAAAACCTGTTTTTGCTTTGTCATCGGGGTATTGTGTGTAGATTGACATTTTGGTTACCGTTCTGCCTTATTGCGTAAAGAATTATAATTGTTTTTATCCTCATCTAATCT
>NC_036844.1:3066950-3123523 GCF_002910315.2 Salvelinus sp. IW2-2015 | reverse complement strand
GGCACTGTACCCTAAGTGGTTTGTTCATTTGAACCGGTTCTATTTTTGCCTCGGTTTTTCAGGCTGTTTCAAACCCCAATGACACAACTACACATTTTAAAACGAGACCTTGTGAGATGACTTTATATTGCTTTAGAGTTATTATATTTTTATGAGAATGAATGTAATAAGTAAATATTAAATGTTATGTGAAATACACCTTCGAAAGGCACATGATTCTGTCCTATGGTTTTAAATGCTTTATTATGAACTGGGTGGTTCGAGCCCTGAATGCTGATTGGCTGAAAGCCATGGTATATTASACCGTATACCACGGGTATGACAACATGTATTTTTACTGCTCTAATTAATTACTTTGGTAACCAGTTTTAAATAGCAATAAGGCACCTCGGGGGTTTGTGGTGTATTGCCAATATACCACAGCTAAGCGCTGTATCTAGGCACTCTAGGTTGTGATGTGCTTAAGAACAGCCCTTAGCCGTGGTATATTGGCCATATACCACACCCCCTCGGGCCTTATTTCTTAAATTACACTTTAAAGAAATACCGGGTTACCCGGGAAAAAGGTGATGGAACAAGAGTGGAACATTTGTAAAATACCCATGTTTGTATGCCAACTCTCCTCCTCACTCACTCTTTACCTGCCTCACCTCTCCCTCTATCTCTCTCTCTCTCTCCTCCCCCTCTAGCCCAGGCGCTGGAGCGTATGATGAGTCCGACAGGTCCGAGCCCCAACCCCAACGTCCCGTCAGAGTACTGCAGCACAATCCCGCCCCTGCAGCAGGCCCGGGCTGCAGGCACCCTCAACTCCCCTCCGCCCACCGTCATGGTGCCCGTCTCCGTGCTCAAAACCCCCGGCAGCGACGGTACTGATGCACCCCTTGAACTAGTATCAAGGGTTGCTGTTGTATAATGGTGTTCCCAAAAGTGATCAACATCCTCTTGCTCTCCATTGGATAGCTTAGCCAGCTACAGTTTGGCTATAATMAAAGATTTAGATTTTTGTTATCATTTCCATTTTTACCAGATTTCCTGTTTTATTTTCCCTTGTTTCTCATTTGTATTCAGTGTTTCCCCTAGCATTTTGCCATGGCTTACGCTGTCTTATGCTGTCTGAGTGACTCCAACGTTATAACAAAATCAATGGGGGCCCCATGCCATGACATTTTTGGAATTTTAGATTCTCCCTGACTAAGTCTTTATTTTGGTGATTGTAAGTTCTCAAAGATCTTATTTAAAAAAGATATACCTCCGTTATCTTTTCGACATACTTTATATTTGGTTTKATTTAACGCTGACAACGTTTTACCATCCCTAAAATGATTTCCTCCCAAAAATCGTATCATATATATTTTTCTATCATAGTTTTGGGGAGTGGCTGCAATGACTTAGCAGCGGCGGCTAAATTAATATAGGGAAACACTGGTATAAATTTAGCACTCTAAACAACACTTTAAATAGGGAAATGGGGAAAATGACAGAAGTCCCTGTCCCTGTGTGGTGGATGTGTCAGGTTGTCCTCGTGAGCAGAAGCGTGTGTGGTTTGCAGATGGCATCTTGCCCAACGGAGAGGTGGCCGACACCACCAGGCTATCTGTGACTTGCAGGAGGAGTTCCCAGGAGTCCAGCCCTGTCGCACCAGACGCCCCTACGGTAAGAGGGACTCTATATAGACACACACACACACACACACACACACACACACACACACACACACACACCCACGGTAAGAGGCACCTACTCTTTCAAGGGTTTTTCTTTATTTTTTATTATTTTCTACATTGTAGAATAATAGTGAAGACATAAACTATGCAATAACACATAGGGAATCATGTAGTAACCAAAAAAGTGTTAAACAAATTAGAATATATTTTATATTTGAGATTCTTCAAAGTAGCCACCCTTTGCCTTGATGACAGCTTTGCACACTCTTGGCATCTCAACCAGCTTCACCTGGAATGCTTTTCCAACAGGCTTGAAGGAGTTCATACATATGCTGAGCACTTGTTGGCTGCTTTTCCTTCACTCTGCGGTCCAACTTATCCCAAACCATCTCAATTGGGTTGAGTTCGGRCGATTGTGAAGGCCAGGTCATCTGATAGAGCACTCAATCACTCTCCTTCTTGGTCAAATAGCCCTTACACAGCCTGGAGGTGTGTTGGGTCATTGTCCTGTTGAAAAACAAATGATAGTCCCACTAAGCGCAAACCAGATGGGAGGGCATATCGCTGCAGAATGCTYTGGTAGCTATGCTGGTTAAGTGTGCCTTGTATTCTAAATAAATCACAGACAGTGTCACCAGCAACACACCCCCACACCATCACATCTCCACCTCCATGCTTCACGGTGGGAACCACACATGCGGAGATCATTCGTTCACCTACTCTGAGTCTCACAAAGAAACTGCGGTTGGAACCAAAAATCTCAAATTTGTTCTTATCAGACCAAAGGACAGATTTCCACCCGGTCTAATGTTCATTGCTCGTGTTTCTTGACCCAAGCAAGTCTCTTCTTCTTATTGGTGTCCTTTAGTAGTGGTTTCTTTGCAGCAATTTGACCACGAAGGCCTGATTCACGCAGTTTCCTCTCAACAGTTGACGTTGAGATGTCTTTTACTTGAACTCTGTGACACATTTATTTGGGCTGCAATTTCTGAGGCTGGTAACTCTAATGAACTTATCCTCTGCAGCAGAGGTAACTCTGGTTACTACATGATACCATATGTGTTATTTCATAGATTTGATATTCTACAAAAATAATGAAAAACCCTGGAATGAGTAGGTGTGTCCAAACTTTTGACTGGTACTGTACACACACACACACACACACACATTGTAAATCCCTAGACGCACACGTTTATTTATTTTCTCTTTCATCCCATCCATTTCTCATCCCTCCGTCTCCTCCAGGCTGGCAGCAGAGTATCCCCTGGCTTTGCAGCGGTGTCTGAGAGTGGTATGTCGGCCCCTGAGGTCCCAGCAAAGGTGGAGGTTGTGCGGCCCCCAGTGTCGGGGCCCTGGGACTACAGCCTGCTGTGTGGGCTAGGGAGCTGCYTAGAGAGGAGCCCCAGTCTGCTGCCAGAGGATGACGAGGGCCTGCCACCTCTACTCATCACCACCGGAGAAGAGGAGGGGGGAGGAGATCTATTGGTGGAGGAGCGACCTGCCCCCTGCCAGATCCTGCTCCTATTGGAGGAGGGAGGCCCGCGACCTTTAACCTTTGTCCTCAACGCCAACCTGCTGGTCAATGTCAAACTAGTCAGCTGTAAGTAGAACACCCATCTCTAACCTCCTGTAAAGTGGCTTCCTCACCTCTCCCTTCCTTCGCCTGCACTGATCTGAAAAGATGGGACTGTTGAAAGCAATATGGTGGATTCCTACTGGGTACATTCCCTGTCCACTTTCTTCAGATCAGTTCAGATGATGGGAAGGTGAAAAAGAGAGGGTGTTACCTTCAAGTTTTGAAATCGAACTCAAACCTCCTTATTCCTAGTCCCAGTCCCAAACTAATGTGTTTCCTCACTGTGTGTTTCTCTACTCTCCTGTAGACTGCAGTAGGAAGTGCTGGTGTCTGGGCTCCAGTGGTCTACAGACAGTAGGGCAGAGGGAGGTAGTGTTCATCCTGGAGTGTCTGCCTGAGGAGAGATCTCTGCCCAAAGACCTGTTCACGCTGTACCTCTCCATCTACCAGGACGCACAGCGGGGTAGATGTGCACACACACACACACACACACACACACACACACACACACACACACACACACAGCCTGTTCCTCTCCATCTACCAGGACTCACAGAGGTAGACGGAAACACACACACACAGACAGACCTGCACACATTTTGCATACCATTCACGCAATTTTAGGTCCATGTACGCTGGTACGAAAGACGACCCTGTGGTTTCTGACTCAAGACGTCTGCAATTGGAGCTGAGCCAATCTGAGGACTTGGCTGAGGAGAAGGATTCTCCTAGCTCTTGCTCCGGCCAGCCTCAATTATCATTTGATTGTATATGAAGTAGAGGACTGTGTTTCTAGAACTGTACCGCAAATTGAGAAGATTCACGTTTAGATGGAGTATTTGGCTTTTTTGGTTTCCAGAGCGAATGCACTTTTTAACAGAAACATGTAAGGTCCTTGGACAGAAGGAGTAACGTTAGGCTCCATTAGTCCATTATTGGGTTACATTACCCTACGTTTTATGTGAAAGTGTCATTGAAGCACCAGCAAATATCTTTGATCAAACATAAGACTTCTGTGTTAGTACATTGTTTGTAATCATTTTAAGACTCAAGGGGCTCTATTTTAACTAACCTAACGAAATGGTTAATCTAAGCGCAGGCGGTAGCACTATAGGTTCAGGGGTGGTCAGAATATATTTTTGGCTTTTCACTATCACAATTATCGCCGCACTTGCTGACTTGCCGGCGAAGCGCTGGTTTTGATGAGTAAACAAGTTGCTGGCTCGGTGTTTTGAGGCTTGGCCCCTCGTGGCCAATATTTTGCTCCATGGCAAAAATAATATGGTTGCTACAAGTGTGTATTTACAATATTTTTATGTAGTGCTTGGAATCAACTCCAAATTCCATGTTAGTCTTTATAGTTTGTCTAAAGGGCTTACAGAAATAAATACAAAATATAGACCTATCCTGCTAAATAGTTAACTTGAACACCTTTGCGTCCACATTGTAAATGCTGTGGCTTCAATAGCATTCAACACTGATATAGGGTCTAGGCCTACTGTCATTTGGCCATTATGGCGAGCAGGGAATTTAAACATTGTCATAATGCAATATTAAATTCAATATTGATAAGGCCTTAAAAGGAACAAATTATTTGATTCAAATTCTACACAAAACGAAACAACTTGTTTTAAAATCAGGCTATGACACACACCCTATTTCTCCACGTGGGCAGTAATATTAAAACCACGCAGACTATGGAGGGTTTACACACATCCAAACTTTTTTCAAAGTAGCGGGACAAAATTCAATATAAAGAGAGGGAGAATGTCCACTCACCGTTCTCTGCTCCCAAATAGGCCTGTATTTTATTAACATAATCGCAACCATTTTACAGATCACAATCAACATCTCCAGAAGTTGCATGAAGCGCGTCAACGGGCGTGGTCCAATAATACCAGGAAGGGGAATCATTCAATACATGTGGTTGTAATAAAAATTCAAACGAAAAACAAGCAATCATTTTTTTTTTTTTTGCGACAACAATAAATAAATGTGTTTGTAATTATATAAAATCACAGGATAAGAAAGACAATCATGCTGTTGAACCAGCCTTCGTTATAGTAGGCCTAAGGGAGGGCTTGGGTTTTGATGAAACGGAAAACAAATACAGGTTAAAGATCACTTCTAAATACGATGTTCACCGTATTCAACGTGGTTGTCATCGCTCGTTTCATGATGGGCATGGACACAGCCTACATCATGGACGTTGTTTTACGCAGGTCCAGAACGGGACCTGCATGGCTAAAATAATGTGGACCTGCCTACAATGCATAGATAAAAAGGGAATGTCAGCTCGCTATTTTACTCCTCTCAAACTTGATATTTTAATAAAGCTTTGGTGATTTAAGATTTATTTCCAATTGGATTCAGGAGCCAAAACCTGTATCGACAGTCTTGACTARTTCGGGATTGCATTGGCAGACAAAAGAAAAAGCCTTCATTTAGAGGAGCTATGCTTGGTTTTTAATAAAATAAAACGCAATGGGAAGTTTTTTTTAATGTTTCTAAATACGACGTATACAGGCACCAAAAGCCCATTAGGCTACTCTTGTTCCATGCGCATATGGGCAGTGTGAGTCATGGCTGGATAAGGCTGCGTTCCGTTTGTCAAAATTCATGCCATAACTAACTGCGTTAGCGCTAAAACCAGCTTTTGGTTGGTCTTAAATATCCTTATCAGCGGTGCCTGAAATTTGATCTTGTTTTTAAGGACACGCCTAAAATATTTCCACCCCGCCCATCTGAGCGCAAGCGAGTTGATATAAGACGGATAAATTGCCGAACCTGGCGTTAAGGGCTGTAAAATGCCAGTGCYCTAGTTTTTACATMATTAAATTGCTAACTAACGTGCGTTTGACACTCTCACCGCCTTAACGSCAGCCAAAAATAGAGCCCTAGGTTTCAGGAAATCGCAGTTACCGGTTCCTCAAAAATACAAAATGCTCCAGCTTCCTGATGGTGGAAGTTGACTGACCCCTTTGGGTCCTCCCCCCCTACCCAACCTAAGGCCTACTCAACCATCTTATCAGAAAAGCCTAGGGGGAGCCCTGATTGTACATTTAAACACATTTTTWGTTATCTACTGAATAGCAACCAGTTAAGAACCCATAACAGTCTACCATTTCTACTGAGGCGGTCTTCTGCCAACATCATTATTAGGCTAAAAAAGGTGCATTTGCCTATGATTTGAGCAGTGGGTGTTGCATAGCGTGTCGTCATGGGGGTCGGGGGTGCTGCCACCGCGCTGAAGTGGTACTCTGCACACACTGACCTCTGTCTCTCCCCCTCCCTTAGGAAAGTTTGTGGAGGAGCTGGGCAACGTGGCGTTCACAGGTAGTTTCCTGGGTAGTAAGGAGCACGGCGGGGTGCTGTTCTTCTCCCCTACCTTTCAGGCCCTGGAGGGCCTCTGTCTGCCTCCACAGCCCTTCCTCTGTGGCCTGCTCATCCAGAGGCTGGAGGTGCCCTGGGCCAAGGTCTTCCCCCTTAGACTGCTGCTACGGCTGGGAGCAGAACACAGTGGTGAGAACCCAACAGTTACTAGCCTTGTCTAGGTTRAGTGGTAATAAATGCATGGTAAATCGTTTCAGAAGGCTTTACACTTTGACTGGTTTTCAAAGASGGTAGGTAGCATAAAGATATGGATTTGCATCAATATCTGCATCAGAAGTCCCAATGCAAAATTACAACACTGTTCTATTTTTCGAGTTATTACATAAAACCAATTACAATGCCAATGTCATGCCGGAAAATGTTTTTTCAGMGTGTGACGTTATATGAATGACCCGGCAAGCCAACCTATTCCATATAATGTAAACTCCAACAGAAATAACTTCAAATGTAGAACTTCAAATTAAACCAAATCAATTTGCACTCATGACTACAGGTTTCAATGTAATTTTTTGCCAATTTACGAACAAATACTCWATGAATTTATTGTTACAAATCAGCTTGCACGTTTGCTAGCCAACTAGCCTGCTAACGTTAGCCGTAGTAGCCTGCTAACATTAGCCCTACCATCCGGCTAATGTTACGTTAGCACTGCATGAGTCAGACAGTTGCTATCAACACCAAACTTACAGCTACATTAAAGTAAAACCAAAGTTTTGGAAATACATAGTGCCATCTWACCAGGTATCAAATAATGTTACCGGTATATGCAGTTATCTAAAGTAGAGAGAGCGGAGACTTACTGATTGACGGCTSAGTTAGCTACCAAAGAAGAGCCAAGGAGAGAGGTGCTTCAGGGGGAGAGGCCGTTTCACTAGCCGAGGGAGAGCCAGTTAATCCAATTGTGATATAGTGAGGTAAATCCAAAGTAGATCAATTCCAGAGTCAATAATCCAGAGGCGGCGTTYGGCACAGGAGACGAGGGGAAGAGTCAACAATAAGATGGCGATCGGAGGAAGGCTCCAGGCAGATGGAAATTATCACAACAGGACAGTCAGTCAGCTACTGTAGCACCCTAGTACTAAGCCCAGGTTGAAAAACTCTGGTAGCCCACTTCACAGAGATCATGCGGCCCCCACGTGTGGGGAATCTACAATTAAGTTACTAAGCCTTTGACCACATTGTTACTTTGAGTAAAAACGTACACTTCCTAACCTTTTAAATCAGTTTTTCTGATAGAGGTTTCAAACTTTTGAACTTGGCCAAGAACTAGATATGTGCTGTAGGCTATTGAGATCCTCTTACTTTGATTCTACTTTACAAACGTGGCCATAGTTTACAGTAATGACCCAATGAAATAATAATGAAATGATTGCAACAAGTGTTTAGACGGATGTCGAGCCTGGTTCTAGTGACCTTTGACCCTCTGTGGGTTGTGTTGCAGTGTACCCCAGTACGCTGGTCAGCGTCCGCTTCAGAGAGACTGTGTTCAGAGAGACCGGACACACCATCATGAACCTGCTGGCTGTAAGTACACACACAAGTTATTTTATTGTACATTTCAGAGTATCTTTTTTTCTTTTTGCAATTTGATCAATCAAAACTTTGAATATAACAATTCACATCAAACCGAAGCTAAGCAGTAAAAGTAGGTCTCCAGCCCTGATTTAAAGCAGAGTTGAGAGATATCGCCCTGATCCTCTGTGATGATCACTGAGCCAGCATATGCTGTGCAGTGCTGCTGAGTTCAGCTGAGGGCCAGCCGACAGAGGACCGAGATGACACGCATAGAACTAGATCAGGACTCCTGTGGGAGAGACACTGCAGTAGTTTGTTTTCCTACCAACTGTTCACTGCTGGGAGAGAGGAGCCTGTGAGGGCAGGTCTGACTGGGTTATCATACACTGTCTGTTACAGCTCTGAAACCTCTAAGATACTGTGTGTGTTAGTCTTTGCAAAAATGATTGTCTACGAGGCATGTCATATGTCTGAGKGAATGTAGTAGGTCACATGCTGTTAATGCCCTCAAGTAAGTTCTGTGTTGCGTTTTTGTTTCCAGGACCTGAGGAACTACCAGTARAGTCTGCCTGCCGTGGAGGGRCTGAGGATCCACATGGAGATGGGCCACAGCTACATAGACATTCCCAAGAGTAGCTTTACTGAGGTAAGACACAGCATTGCAGGACTTTTGAGTTTGTTGGTATGTGTCTATTTTGTTTCTATCTGGTTTGAAGGACAAGTTKAAGTMTCAACTMTATTGTCCCAGAGGGTACATCAAGTCATAGGGCTGACAGCCATCAATACAAATATGCTGTGCCTTCAGAAAGTATTCATACCCCTTGATTTATTCCACATTTTGACGTTACAGCCTGAATTCAAAATGGATTAAATGCATATATMTGTCTCACCCATCTACACACAATWCCRCATAATGACAAAATTAAAASCTATTTTTAGAAATGTTTGCYCATTTRTGGAAAATGAAAAACMGAAATATCTCATTTACATAAGCATCTACACCCCTGAGTCAATACTTTGTAGAAGCACCTTTGGCAGCGATTAWAGCTGCCAAGTCTCTAAGAGCTTTCCACACCTGGATTGTGCAACATTTGCCCATTTTTATTKTTTTCAAAATTCTTCAAGCGCTGTCAATTGGTTGTTGATCATTGCTAGACAACAATTTTCAGGTCTTGCCATAGATTTTCAAGTAGATTTAAGTCAAAACTGTAACTCGGCCACTCAGGAACACTCACAGTCTTCTTGGTAAGCAACTCCAGTGTAGATTTGGCCTTGTATTTTAGGTTATTGTCCTGCTGAAAGGTATAAGCATACCCATTACATGATGCAGCCARCACTATGRGTGAAAATATGGAGCGTGGTACTCAGTAATGTGTTTTATTGGATTTGCCCCCAWCATAACACTTTGTACTCAGGACACATTTTTTACAGTACTACTTTAATACCTTGTTGCAAACAGGATGTTTGTTTTGGAATTGTTTTATTCTGTACAGGCTTCCTTTTCACTCTGTCAATTAGGTTAGTATTGTGGAGTAACTACAATGTTGTTGATACATCCTCAGTTTTCTTCTATCACAGCCATTCAACTCTGTAATTATTTTAAAGTCACCATTGGCCTCATGGTGAAATCCCTGAGTGGTTTCCTTCCTCTCCAGCAACTGAGTTGCCTGGATGCCTGTATTTTGTAGTGACTGAGTGTATTGATACACCATCCAAGTTTAATAGCTTCACCATGCTCAAAGGGATATTCAATGTCCGATTATTTTATTTTGACCAATCTGGCCAATCTACCATACAGCATTCTTTGCGAGGCATTTAAAACCCTCCCTGGTCTTTGTGGTTGAATGTGTGTTTAAAATGTACTGCTCGACTGAGGGACCTTACGATAATTGTATGTGTGGGTTAGAGGTCGACCGATTATGATTTTTCAACGCCGATACCGATTATTGGAGGACCAAAAAAAGCCGATACCGATTAATCGGTCGATTTTTAAATTGTTTTTTTATTTGTAATAATGACAATTACAACAATACTGAATGAACACTTATTTTAACTTAATATAATACATCATAAAAATCAATTTAGCCTCAAATAAATAATGAAACAAAAAAGTGTTGGAGAAGAAAGTAAAAGTGCAATATGTGCCATGTAAGAAAGCTAACGTTTAAGTTCTTGCTCAGAACATGAGAACATATGAAAGCTGGTGGTTCCTTTTAACATGAGTCTTCAATATTCCCAGGTAAGAAGTTTTAGGTTGTAGTTATTATTGGAATTATAGGACTATTTCTCTCTCTACGATTTGTATTTCATATACCTTTGACTATTGTATGTTCTTATAGGCACTTTAGTATTGCCAGTGTAACAGTATAGCTTCCGTCCCTCTCCTCGCTCCTACCTGGGCTCGAACCAGGAACACAACGACAACAGCCACCCTCGAGGCAGCGTTACCATGCAGAGCAAGGGGCACAACTACTCCAAGTCTCAGAGCGAGTGACGTTTGAAACGCTATTAGCGCGCACCCGCTAACTAGCTAGCCATTTCACATCGGTTACACCAGCCTAATCTCGGGAGTTGATAGGCTTGAAGTCATAAACAGCGCAATGTTTTAAGCATTGCGAAGAGCTGCTGGCAAACGCACAAAAGTGCTGTTTGAATGAATGCTTACGAGTCTGCTGCTGCCTACCACCGCTCAGTCAGACTGCTCTATCAAATCATAGACTCAATTATAACATAATAACACACAGAAATACGGCCTTAGGTCATTAATATGGTCGAATCCGGAACTATCATCTCGAAAACAAAACGTTTATTCTTTCAGTGAAATACGGAACCGTTACGTATTTTATCGAACGGGTGGCATCATAAGTCTAAATATTCCTGTTACATTGCACAACCTTCAATGTTATGTCATAATTACGTAGAATTCTGGCAAATTAGTTCGCAACGAGCCAGGCGGCCCAAACTGTTGCATGTACCCTGACTCTGCGTGCAATGAACGCAAGAGAAGTGACACAATTTCACCTGGTTAATATTGCCTGCTAACCTGGATTTCTTTTAGCTAAATATGCAGGTTTAAAAATATATACTTGTGTATTGATTTTAAGAAAGACATTGATGTTAATGGTTAGGTACACGTTGGAGCAATAACAGTCCTGTTTCGCGAATGCGACCGCATCGATTATATGCAACGCAGGACACGCTAGATAAACTGTAATATCATCAACATGTGTAGTTAACTAGTGATTGATTGATTGTTTTTTATAGATTAAGTTTAATGGAAGCTAGCGACTTACCTTGGCTTCTTACTGCATTCGCGTAACAGGCTCCTCGTGGAGTGCAATGTAATCAGGTGGTTAGAGCGTTGGACTAGTTAACCGTAAGGTTGCAAGATTGAATCCCCGAGCTGAGAAGGTAAAAATCTGTCGTTCTGCCCCTGAACAAGGCAGTTAACCCACCGTTCCTAGGCCGTCATTGAAAATAAGAATGTGTTCTTAAAGATACACTTCTCCTTAATGCAACCGCTGTGTCAGATTTCAATTTTTTTTTTACWGCGAAWGCACACCATGGAATAATCTGAGTACAGCGCTCAGACACCAAAACAAGCCATACAGATACCCGCCATGTTGTGGAGTCAACAGAAGTCAGAAATAGCATTATAAATATTCACTTACCTTTGATGATCTTCATCGGAATGCACCCCCAGGAATCCCAGTTCCACAATAAATGTTTGTTTTGTTCGATAAAGTCCATCATTTATGTCCAAATACCTCTTGTTTTTGTTCACGCGTTTAGTTCKCACATCCAAAGGTGCAGGCTCTAGGTCCAGACAAAGTCAAAAAAGTTATATTACAGTTCGTAGAAACATGTCAAACGATGTATATAATCAATCTTTAGAATGTTTTTATCATAAATCTTCAATAATATTCCAACCGGACAATTCCTTTGTCTTTAGAAAGGAAAAGYAACAGAGCTAGCTCTTACGGGCGCACGCYTGATTTAGCTRATGGCATTCTGCCAGACACCTGATTGAAACAGCTCTTATTCTCTCCCCCTTCACAGTAGAAGCCTGAAACAACATTCTAAAGACTGTTGACATCTAGTGGAAGCCTTAGGAAGTGCAATCGGACCAAATTTACACTGTATATTGGATAGGCAAAGACTTGAAAACCTACAAACCTCAGATTTCCCACTTCCTGGTTGGATTTTTGCCTCAGGTTTTTGCCTGCCATATGAGTTCTGTTATACTCACAGACATCATTCAAACAGTTTTAGAAACTGGATAGAAAACACTCTGAAATCTACTAATTATATGCATATTCTAGCTTTTGGGCCTGAGTAGCAGGCAGTTTACTCTGGGCACGTTATTCATCCAAGCTAATCAATGCTGCCCCTCAGTCCGAAATAAGTTAACTGACTTAGTTAAATAGTTAAATAAAGGTGTAAAAAAAAAAAGGGCCAAATCGGTGTCCAAAAATACCGACTTCCGATTGTTATGAAAAGTTGAAATCGGCCCTAATTAATCGGCCATTCCGATTAATCGGTCGACCTCTAGTGTGGGTACAGAGAAGAGGTGTTGCACACAGTGCGAGTCCATGCAATTTATTATGTGACTTGTTACTCAAATTGTTACTCCTGAACTTATTTAGGCTTGCCATAACAAAGGGGTTGAATATTTATTGACTTTTCTAATTAATAATTTTAAAAATACATCGAAAAACAGAATTCCACTTTGACATTATTGTATGTAGGCCAGTGACAAAAACATCTCAATGCAATCCACTTTAAATTCAGGCTGTAACAACAAAATGTACAAAAGGTCAATGGGTGTGAATACTTCCTGAAGGTCTATGATCGACGACAGCTGCAGCAGCACAAGTAWAGCAAGCCAGAGTTTCCTAATAACTAAAGTGCTGTGTGCATTCTTATTTCATCTCGTCAACATATCAACAATGTGCTGACGAAAACATCAACATCCCCTTAATCATCAACAACATATGACCATCGTCATCCTCAACGTCATCATCCCTAGCCTACCACCACCTCTTCCCTGTATTCAAAAAGGGCAATGGCCATTGGGGTGAAGGAGAGCTTGTACCTGTTAGTCTTAACAATTGGTTAATCTAAACCGGGAAACCTGGAACTCATGGTGTAGAGAGGGCACAGTGAGACAGGATGGGTTCTGCCTTCCTCACCGCTTGTCTGCTGGACTCCTGTGATCCTACCGCCCACTTTCACTATTCTAGTTAGTGTATTTTTAGCTTTTACACCAAGGTTGCAGTACCAGCAAATCAAAGAAAACGGTAAAACAGACTATGTACGACTTGTCTACCTGGACAAGTCAGGAAACTCTGCCAGTTTCCCGAGACCAAAAAGGCATTGTTGGCCCTTCTTTCACYACATGTCAGTGTTACTAAAAGTTCAATTTATTATCAGTCATTGTGCCAAGATACTTGTAGTTGTCTACAGTGTCTACCACCTGGCCCTTGACGATAGTGTTCTGAGGGGTAGGGGTTTGACGCCTGAAAMCCATACACAACATATCTTTGGTTCRTGTCATATTCATTRGTAAGAATTCACTGTCACACCAAAATGAACAAAATCATTAACAACAGGYTCGTGGGCACTTTCATCAGCATGCAGGAGACTGACTATTAGTCGTCCGCAAACTTCAGGACCAGTAGCATTAGKGCTAACTAGCATGGTTATGCTAAGGCTTGGCTATGCTAATATGCTAAGCCAGGTTGCTATATGCAATTTGCTTTGGATTATGAAATCACTACCTGAATTTAGGGGTGGGTGTATAAAACCCCAGCAACTTGCCATTAGTAGGGGAAGAGTGCCTTCTGCAGGTGTTAGAAAGAGCTGGAGTTATTTGTGTTTCGATGCGAGTATAACTTTRTGTGTGTTTTCTAGATGCTGAAGGTGGTGAACGCATCTAACGAGCATGTGATCAGTGTGGGCGCTGGCTTCAGCTCGGAGGCTGATTCCCACCTGGTCTGTTTCCAGAACGASGAGGGCAACTACCAGAGCCAGGCCAACAGCCAGCCTGGCAAGACACGCACTGGTCAGTACTAAACCAGATTGCCCACTAGAGGTCAGAAGACTGTTRTTTGTTTTCAAAGAACAYGGTSGTATTTTTTTKRAATTTGTTTAGCCTTTATTTAYCTAGGCAAGTCAGTTAAGAACAAATTCTTATTTACAATGACGGCCTAKCCCYGCCAAACCCGGAAMACGCTGGGCCAATTGTGCACTGCCCTATGGGACTCCCAATCACGGCCGGATGTGATACAGCCTGGATTCGATCCAGGGACTGTGGTGACGCCTCTTGCACTGAGATGCAGTGCKTTAGACCGCTGCGACACTTGGGAGCCCGAATTCAAGAGGGARGCAAAATGTTTAGTTGTGGACAAGTTCAGGTAGTTCCTTCCRGTTTCAGTCCATTTTCTTCCTTTTGGTGTGTAATGAATACGACTCCGATAAGAAGCAGGTGTGTCATGACCTTAGATCCTATAYGTCACAGGCCAGTGACTCGAGCCAGTGCCTCCATGTAACCTGAGTAGAACTGAACAGTTTATARACCTGCTGTGTTACTCAGTCTGTGACCTTATTGTCTAGTGACGGGGGCCAGCTTCGTGGTATTCAACGGTGCTRTGAAGGCGTCGTCGGGCTTCATCGCCAAGTCGAGCATCGTGGAGGACGGCCTGATGGTGCAGATCCCCCCAGAGACCATGGAGGCCCTGCGCGCCGCCCTGAGGGTGCAGACGGACTTCCACATCCCCTGTGGCAAGGCCGACGGAGGGGAGCTCCGGGACAACATCACCGTGCGCTGGGTCGACTGGCGTGCTCCCGTCAACGCTGGGTAAGGGTAATACACACATGRGCGCACGTGCATTTACACACACACACTGGTGATCTTCTCCCTGGTGCATGATTGGTTAATTAGTTTGTGTCCTTACAGTGTGACCAGCGGTGTGGACGGGAAACCTCTGGAGGGGGTCCACAGTGTGAGGATGCAGCAAGACACCGAGTTTGAGTCGGACGGYCYCACCATCAGGTGTACTGAGGTAGGAAACACACAGTTCATACGATACGCTACTTTTATTGTCCATWTGCYTGGACATTCATTTGGGGTTAACAATGTATTACAATAACAGTTGACCTACATGTAAAGTCCAAGTTCTGTTCACCTTCTCGCACCATCACAACTCTCTGAAACGTTCATTCTCACTTACACTGGTCTGTCTGACTCTGCCTGTCCCTCCCTCCAGGTGTTCTACGTGTTGAAGAATCCAGACGTGATCCTGTCTGCGGTGCTGCCGTCCTGCTGTGTGTTCCAGAGGGAGATGGCTMTGGCCAGCTGTAGTGCTCTGACCCCTCACCTCTCTGTCCTGTCAGCCAGCGGCATCAACTCCCTCGCCCTCCGAGTCTCCACACAAACAGACATGGTAAATAACAMACTATAAAGGGTCAAGCAATACACTATGAAAGGGACTGGGCTGGGTGTATTCCCCTTCTTCTTACCAGGTACTTGCGGACAAATGTGTTTATGAAAATATCTATAATTTTATTGCTGTATAAATAAAATATTGTACTAGTCAGTGTTACTGTTCCATCTCTGAAACAAAGTGTGACCTTATGCCCGTTGTACAGTACATTCCAGTCATACTATAACTCTGTCTGTGTTTGTGTGGGTCTCAGGTGGAGTACCAGGCGGGTTCGGGAGGCAGGCTCCTACCCCAGCGCTATATGAACGAGTTGGACAGCGCTCTGATCCCCGTCATCCACGGCGGCTTGGCCAGCGTGCCACAGACAGCCATGGACATGGAGTTTATTTCTACATCACACACACCATTTAACACACACACACACAACACACACACACACACACACACACACACACACACACACACACACACACACACACACACACACACAGTTAGTCTGACACATGGAAACACACAAACTTTTAAACACACACAGACTTCAAATTACAAAACACGCACATAAACACGCAAGTTCAGTTGCACACAGGCAAACTTTTAGACATACGCAGCCTGGATGTCTTTGCACAGAGAAAAACGCTAGAGCTCAGAGGACCATGGACAAGCTGGCAAGACCTGAGGACACAAACAGCCATTAAAGACATGGCTTGTGACCGGGCTGAGAAGACATGCACAGCCAATCAGGCGTAGCTAACGACTGAACTAAAGACACATGCCGCCAATGGCAGGACATTCCCACATAATCTCCCACTGGAGGCCAGAGGTGTAGGCCTTTCTTCCTGGATGGACAGTGGGGAAACTGGAACACTGACGCGACGTTCTGTCTGAGAAACGTCACCAACGCTGCTTTAACACACAAGGCCAAACACTAAACAYCAACCAAAAAAACAACCCAAACTATCCTGACACTGACTATTCTCACCTCTTCCTGTTCTGCCTTCTTGGCTCCTTGCTGGTATCTGTCTGTCAGCCAGTCAAGGAGCACCTTGATGAATGTTTCCAACAAACAAAGATGTATTCACTGTATATTTAGAATGACCACATGGTAAGAAATTATGAATTATAATGAAGTATGTTACTTGATTGACAGCTGTATACCACGCTTGAGAAGAGCAGCACGGGACTCTGTCGATGTGAAACGTTAATCGTCATTTGAGGATGTGAATGCTATTTTAGAATGAGGAAATGGCCTATGGGGCAATTCTGAAGTAGCCTCTCGTAAGCCTGCCATTCTAGAATGACGTTTCAAACTTCCTCTCTCTTCAACAGCGGAGTGTGGCAGACCAGACCAGTGGTATCTATGGATGTTATGTGGGAAGTTCCCTGACACAACTCACTGTCCCGTCTTGTCCAAATGTATAGAACGTATATGTCGCATATACAAATTATATTTAGATTTTTTTTAAGCTTAAAGTACTATTTTTGGAACAGTTCCTTAAATGGAATCAAAGTTCATATTTTTGATAGGATGTTGGCTAGRTGAGTCACTTTCGCAGGTGTAGTACCGATAAATTCAGAGGAGCACAGAGAAAAATATGTGAAGAGTTTCCTTTAGTCCCCTTGATGTCAACTGAAATGTAACATACCAGTGGGGTTAGTCCACCAAGTTGAACCAAATACTGCTGCAAAACATGAACATTTTGCAAAAATATAAATAAAAAGGCATTGATTCACTTTCCTCTTTGGAAAGATGAGASTCTCACGAACACGAGGGTGTTCTCCATTTTGCTCTACGTCCCCCACAAGCGTCTTGGGACTTGCCTGAAGTCGGTACAGACGAACTGCCAACTTCTGTCTGTAGCGTCCGAACKGTTTGGGYSACACACTAATATGACCCCTATGTGTAAAGGTGAGACTCACGACCACGCACATGTCAGTTGTTTTCCTCTAGGATGCCCACAGGCCTCACAAGACTCGTCGGAAGGTACCCGGTACCGGTCAAAAAAATTGTATTCGCACCCCTTGACTTTTTCCACATTTTGTTTGGTTACAGCCTTATTCTGAAATTGATTAAATAAAAATTGTTCCTCACCAATCTACACAACACCTCATAATGACAAAGCGAAAACAGGTTTTTAGAAATAAACAGATACCTTATTTAAGTAAGATTCAGACCCTTTGCTATGAGGCTCGAAATTGAGCTCAGGTGCATCATGTTTCTATTGGTCATCCTTGATGTTTCTACAACTTGATTGGAGTCCACCTGTGTTAAAGTCAATTGATTGGACATGATTTGGAAAGGCACACGCCTGTTTTTATAAGGTCCCACAGTTGACAGTGCATGTCAGAGCATAACCAAGCCATGAGGTCGAAGGAATTGTCCGTAGAGCTCCGGGACAGGATTGTGTCGAGGCACAGACCTGGGGCAGGGTGCCAAAACATTTCTGCAGCATTGAAGGTCCCCAAACACAGTGGCTTCCATCATTCTTAAATGGAAGAAGTTTGGAACCACCAAGACTTTTCCTAGAACTGGCCGCCTCGCCAAACTGATCAATCGGGGGAGAAGGGCCTTTGTCAGGGAGGTGACCAAGAGCCCGATGGTCACTCTGACAGAGCTCTAGAGTTATCTGTGGAGATTGGAGAACCTTCCAGAAGGACAACCATCTCTGCAGCACTCCACCAATCAGGTCTTTGTGGTAGAGTGGCCAGACGGAAGCAACTCCTCAGTAAAAGGCACATGACAGCCTGCTTGGAGTTTGCCACCTAAAGACTCTCAGACCATGAGAAACAAGATTCTCTGGCCTGATGAAACCAAGACTGATCTCTTTGGCCTGAATGCCAAGGGTCACGTCTGGAGGAAACATGGCACCATCCCTACGGTGAAGCATGGTGGTGGCAGCATCATACTGTGGGGTTGTTTTTTAGCGGCAGGGACTGGGAGACTAGTTCGGACCAAGGGAAAGATGAACGGAGCAAATTACAGAAAGATTCTTGATGAAAACCTGCTCCAGTGTTCAGGACCTCAGACCGGGACGAAGGTTCACCTTCCAACAGGACAATGACCCTAAGCACACAGCCAAGACAACACAGGAGTGGCTTTGGGACAAGTCTCTGAATGTCCTTGAGTGGCCCAGCCAGAGCCCAGACTTGAACCCGATCTAACATCTCTGGAGAGACCTGAAAATAGCTGTGCAGCAACGCTCCCCATCCAACCTTAGAGCTTGAGAGGATCTGCACACCTCCCCCACACACACACACACATTGCGTCACCTCAATGCTTCCATATATGGTAGTGTTATATGTTCTAGGTCTCATGTCCTGTCCAGCAGTAACAGGATGTGCTGCATAAATTACGGATTTAAAGGTGGCTGATGTATCCTCACTTGCACATTGCTTAGCTTACCTGATAGTTTCTGTCCTCTGTGATTCTACATTTTCTATTGTGAGGACTGTGCCCTGTCTTGTTAATGTCAGTCACTTACAGAATCTTATGTACAGTATTTAGGCTCCAGACCTGGGAGAAATGTGTAGTTCACCTAAGAGAAGGATTTCATAAGAAAACGTTGCCATTAACCACCAGGTTAAGGTAATGTTTAATCTTCTAGTGGTTAAGATTTGGGTTTGGGTTASGTAATCTGATCTGTGGTTAAGGGTAACTGCTGCTGTGACTCATGTATGTGCTACAAGCTGACTGTGAATCGGGGACTAGRCAACATATTTTGATTTTATATTCAACAACTGAGGTCTTTAAGTTCTTGTTAGGAGCTCCAACTGTTATCTAAAGTAAATGCTCCATTTATGTGAACATTCACATGAGAGATGGAGCTGTCTCTTATACACATCTAGATGTGTATAAGAGACAGGTTCTAAAGACCAAGCTCATTTTTTTTTCTCCAGAGTTTCTCTTGCGACCCCATTTTCAAATCAGGTTGACCCCACGTTTGGGAAATGCTGCACTACAAAGTAGCGGCTGTCTCTTATACACATCTAGATGTGTATAAGAGACAGCAATAATTGTGCATGATCATCTGTGTAGAAAATATACTCATTGCTTTCTTTTTTCCCCAAGTTTGATTTGGTGCCTGGTCCTATCCTCTCTGTTCTAACAAGACTCTTGAGCAGGGAAACCGTTCAAAAGTTAGATCCACATTAGTAAGAAAACAGAAATCGCTCTGTCACGACCGCATTTAGCGGATATCGGAGGTTACTCACGTAACAACGGTTCTATGAACCAAACGGCACATTTTTTTTCTCTCCAGAGTTTCTCTTGCGACCCCATTTTCAAATCAGGCGACCCTTAGTTTAGAAAACGCTGACTTATGAGTTTATAATGTAAATGTAGTTGAAACATTTTTGTAATTTATTTTTAAATGTATTTGCCAAATCTGATTGGATCATAGATGAAGACTTTTGTTAGTTTGTGTAGGCCCTCCCTAGTGGCACTAGTGATAGAAAGTGAAATGTTATCCAGTGCACGGGTGCAGTACAGGCAGTAAGTAAACATTTCACGGTAATTGTATTCGCTGCATGTGACAAATAAAATTTGATTTGAGTAGTCTAGTGCTGGGTGCACATGAGAATCGAACGGACCTGTCATATTTTGTAGGACTTTTTATTTACTTTTGTTCCTTGCAATACTGGTGATCTTTTAGTATCTGATTTAGGTTCTGTCAAGTTTCTTCTGTCCCTCATGGAGATATGATTTCTCTGGTGGTGTAACTGTGTGCGACTACACTGGCTCTTTTCCATTCTACAGTCAATGGACAAGGTAGGCTACGCACTCAACTTAAACGCCTAGTGTCATGGAGTGATTTCAGTGCCAAAAGAAATTGAGTTTGAATTACGTTTTTTTATTTTTTATGTGTTTTAGGATATTGAATTTGATGTTTTTTCCTTCCACAAATTGAATCATTGAATTCATAAATGTAACTTGTATTTCATGATTTGAAACGGAATTTAATGAATACTGCATTAAGTTTTAAAATTCAATTGAAATGTAATTGCATATTCAATATTTATACATTGTACAAAACATTAGGAACACCTTCCCAATATTGAGTTGCACCCCCTTTTGCCCTCATAACAGCCCCAATTCGGCGGGGCATGGACTCTATAAGGTCTCAAGCATTCTACAGGGATGCTGGCCCATGTTGACTTCAATGCTTCCCGCAGTTGTGTCAAATTCACTGGATGTCATTTGGCTGGTGAACCATTCTTGATACACACAGGAAACTGTTGAGCATGAAAAACCCAGCAGCGTTGCAGTTCTGTTCAAAGGCACTTCAATCTGTTGTCTTGCGCATTCACCCTCTGAATGGCCACATACACATGTCTCAATTGCGCCAATGCTTAAAAATCCTTATTTAACATGTCTCCTCCTCTTCACCTTCAGATTGAAGTGGATTTGACAAGTGATATCAATAAGGGATCATAGACTGACCAMGTGAAAGCTATGTCATGAGAAGAGCAGGTCTACCTAATGTTTTATGCACTACGTTTCAATATATTAGATATTGCGTTCATTTTATGTGTAGGTCCATGTACGTMTTGTTATTTTGATTTCCAAGTCAAAACYAWGAGTGMKAAACGGCTAGWTTTCATTTCTGAATTTSAAAATCAGAAATACACTTTCATTTATTGTGTCKATTGGACATGGAATAACGGYAAACAAATAACATTTATAAAAACTAATTTTTGTTTTGTTCATACCTGAAAGTACACTCCCCCTCATASCATATTCACCTGGTTTAGGGGGTGTGTTTACAGACTAGATTGGCAGCACAAAGAAGGGATTAGACTGCGAGTGTGACCGGAAGATAAAAATACTAATGTTAGCTAAGATGCAGAACTTATTATAAAGTTAGCATGCCAATAGAACAAACTCAACAACTGAATAAAGTTGGCTTGCACTAGCTGACTAGCTAGCACTACCTGGTTACTGGCTGTAGTCATGCGAGCTAGTAGTAGCTAGTGGAAGTAAATTAGCCCCTCAACCTGCTCCAAGATGAAGCTGCCTGACCAGAGCTGCTGCAGAAAGGTCCAATTTCTAAATTTCACCCACTGGTGTTCTGGAGGACTCTCTACCCGGCACTTTAGGCACTGTGATGAGTTCTGTGCCCACTCACACAGGCCTGGCACCCCAGGAGGCTCTGGCATCAGGTGAAGAGTGTGGGCTCCTGGGTTATTTCTGAAAACATATATTCACAAGCATGTTGATCAGCACTATGCCCTATTAGAATAATGTCTATTAACATTTGTTTCACTGGTTGTAATACTTGAATCAACTAAAGATGCATAAATTCATGTTCTCCCACATATATTACTGCAATGCCCTAGTCAGTGGTCTCCCCTCACATCATCAACTGACTCCAACATGCACAAAAAGCTGATTCTCATCAACACCCACCTGTTACCCCATCATCCCTGTACTCCGCGACTTACACTGACTCGCCATGAAAGTGAGGATTGACATTTAAGTTCTGCTCCTCATGCACAAAGCTGAATAAAATTCAGCACCTGCCCACCTGTCAGAGCTCAGGGTATTTATTCAATATTCTAAACCTCCCMCTGTTAGATCAACAATGACTCCACACATTCTATCCACTAAAAGCTTTTCAACCATACGACCATACTAAAACAGATCTCGTACTATTCCTACTTCCACCCACCCCTCCAACCTTTCTAGACCAACCAGATTGTAGACCAACTACACTATAGACCTTAGAGACCAATTACATTATTGATCCAGACAAATGTTTCCTTTTCAAACTCCTCTGGGATTTGAACCTTGGTCTAAAAATAAAAGGACAAATATTTTCTCACACATCCTGAGCAGCAAAGAATTAGGGTCAATGTCTGTATTGAACTCCAAACTTGAGTCATTAAAGACTTGCTGGATTAAAACCTGACTGAAAGCTTTGTTCGTTCACTTCGTTAACTCACTAATACAACCATGTGGATTGTTGCAGTTAAGTATGACTTCACACGAACTTCAGAGGATCTGTATCATCTGGGATGTGACTTATAATGGTTCATTTGTACTTGTTTTGATGTTTGATATATTTGACGTTTTATGTTTGTTACATATTACTCATTCATACCACTTATTTAAAAGGCCAAGGAATTCRAAATCTGCTGGCCCAAGGTGCGAGCAAGAAGATCATTTCTGAAGAGCTACTGCCAGGATRTTTGGAAGCAGCAGACCTCTACCATCAGCACCTGGGAGCCTCAACCATTCCACAGGAAGTTTAACACCCTGTACTCAGACCTGGCAGCTTTGTTTGACACTACAGTCAATATGTTCCATTATAGGCCATATCAAGGTGCATTGATAAAAAATATGTGGACACCTGCTCGTCGAACATCTCATTCCAAAATCATGGGCATTAATATGAGGTTGSRCCCCCCCCCCCCCRTTGCTGCTATAACAGCCTCCACTCTTCTGGGAAGGCTTTCCACTAGATGTTGGAACATTGCTGCGGGGACTTGCTTCCATTCAGCCATGAGTATTTGTGAGCTAGGGCACTAATGTTGGGGCGATTAGGCTTGGCTCGCAGTCTTTGTTCCAATTCATCCCAAAGGTATTCGATGGGGTTGAGGTCACGGCTCTGTGCAGGCCAGTCAAGTTCTTCCACACCGATCTTGACAAACCATTTGTATGGACCTCGCTTTGTGCACGGTGGCATTGTCCTGCTGAAACAGGAAAGGACCTTCCCCAAACTTTTGCCACATAATTGGAAGCACAGAAWCGTCTAGAATGTAAATGTATGCTGTAGKGTTAAGATTTCCATTCACTGGAACTAAGGGGCCTAGCCCGAACCATGGAAAACAACCCCAGATCATTATTCCTCCACCACCAAACTTTACAGTTGTCACTGGGGACAGGTAGCGTTCTCCTGGCATCCACCAAACCCAGATTTGTCCGTCGGACTGCCAAATGGTGAAGCGTGATTCATCACTCCAGAGAACGCGTTTCCACTGCTCAAGAGTCCAATGGCGGCGAGCTTTACATGACTCCAGCCAACGCTTGGCATTGCGCATGGTAATCTTAGGATTGTGTGTGGCTGCTCAGACATGGAAATCSATTTCATGAAGCTCCCGACGAACAGTTCTTGTGCTGACGTTGCTTCCAGAGGAAGTTTTGGAACATGGATYCAAGTGTTGCAACCGAGGAAAGACGATTGTATGTGCTACTCGCTTCAGCACTTGGCAGTCCCGTTCTGTGAGCTTGTGTGGCCTACCACTTCGATGCTGAGCCGTTGTTGCTCCTAGACGTTTCTACTTCACAATAAGTAAGAGCACTTACCGGGACAGCTTTAGCAGGGAAAACCATACAACAGTATTGCCTGATGATCTTCTGAACTCCCAATACCTTCTAATACATTTCAGTCACATCAAACCAAACTGTCTTCAAAATGAAATACTGCCAAAAATACAGCCAGATGTGTTTCGGAGGAGGTATGGCTCTCAACCATTGCCTCTCCTGAGTCCATACGGGAGTTGCAGCGATGGGACAAGACTGTACCTATCAATTGGATATCACGAAATTGGGGAGAAAAGGGGGTAAAAAAAACGAAACTAAAATACTGTCAGACTGATTTGTAATAGACCTTCGTAGACCAAATTAAGAAAGTAAACATTGCCTGTTGATTACATAACTTTTTTTTTACATGGTGTGGTCATAAAAAAAAATAGGGTTGCGGGCCAAAAAAGTTTTGGAATACTGCTACTGCATCAAATGGTTGTTTTATGCAACAGAYTCGTTTTTTTAGAACACAARCTGTGTGTGTGGACTGAAAGTGGGCCTCTGAGAGATTTAACACTGACAGTAGATTTAAGATGGATTGGTGATAAAACAACATTCCGTTCCATGATTAGTGTCTGTGTGTCTGTCGGTAACAGGGAGAACCAATTTCCAGTTTCTTTAAAGAAAGGATTTAGTATTCTAGGCACCATGTATATTTGGCACCATGTAAATCTTGATGTCTGTTGCATGAGAGCAAAATGTGCCTTTGTATAAATTCTCTCATCTGTGATTTGTCATGAACATCCAGGAGGATGGACTTTGCTATAAAATGCTGTGGTTTAGTCCTGCTGGTTGGGCTCTCAATTAATCACCTACGGGGGGCTCCTTGACAAGCTCCATTACTGCAGTAATTAAATGATAAAGTTGACTTGTTTTGAAGAAATGTAAAGGTCTCTTCTTTTGATTACAATAATTCCACGACCAACTTCTGGGTTAGGGTGATCACATCTAAAAAGCCCAAATACGGGACAAGAGAACGATTTTGCGGGGCAGTGCACGTCATTTAAAACAATCTGGGCATGTTAATGGATCACGTTCTAAAGGCGACATAGTACTGCTGTATGAAGCCTTGGTAAAACACCTTAAATTGTGGAATAGCGTAATATATGGTGCAATCCTCTAGTGATCCAGCAGATGGCAGTGAGTACCTCAGTTACCATGTGAGGTTAGTGTGTGATACGGCAGAAGATGACGTAATGGCTCCCTGCGTGGAGAGCCACGTCCAGTGACATCATAAACAACCAGAAAGGATAAAACCAGTGCTTGACTTGGGATGAAAGAGGTGCAGGAGCTGTCTTTTTTCAAGTTGGTCCATGTTCACAGAAATTCCCAAATGACATTATGCTATAGAGACCTCTGGTTATTCACTGTGAAGGGTTCKTACACATTTTGACAGATGGAATWTCATGACTTTTAACCAAATGTCCATTACCAATAATTGGTGGCGTTTCTATGTAGCCTACATGAAAAAGTCAGCATACAGTAAATGTAGTATTGACACTAGAAGGCTGCTGGTCTCTGATTCCATGTAGGCCTACTATCTCCTGCCATTGCGCCCTTGATCAAGGCACATACACCCCTACAAAGTAGAATAACTACACTGTATAAAACACATGTGGTCAACCATCTGGAGAGATACTGGCCCTGAAACACACTGAGTCTGCTTATCAACAATGCAACCACATACTTTTATGTCTTTATACATTTATTCACTCATTCAATGAATCAGGGATAAAATGGATCAGGTAGGTTACTTCAAAGCAAGGTAGCTAACMAAGACATGTTCATCTATAACCTTATGAGGCTAAAATAGCCATGTTTCAGGGGATATCTATGCACAGCATGGAAGTTATTTGTCAATTAGGACATTCCTCTAACATGTATGACCTCGTCGTCGGAATTAGGTGGCTAGCCTACTGTTTAGTAGAGGGAAATCGCCGCTTTCAAATGGTGGTGTCAGATGTATTTCTCAACGGTCAACGACATTAGTGCTAAATAACTAAATAGTTAACTAGCGAGAGAGCTTGTAGCATGGCAAGTTATGTTTTGAACTGGCTATATAGCTAGTCTATCATTATTTTATAGGCTTCCAGCTGCAGAAATGACCCTCTCTCCTCAGGCAACAGCCCACTCGCACTGGAACACAAGCAGATGACGCACAAGAGACGCGCTGAAGGGTACGCCTAATTCTGATCATGGCTGATATGTAGCTTTTTCAGTGATTGATAATATATTTAAAAAGGAAAACGCAATATTAAAATTCCATGACTTTTCCAGGATTTTCATGACTGTAACCCTCATGAGACAATTTGGACCAGCGCATCCTGCGTATACCGGCTGCCGCATTCTCAATCTGCGCATTCTCAAACTCTAACAGTCTACGGCGTAACCGGATTCACAGACTAGCAGCAAATAAACTTGAACATAGCGGAATCAGGATATGAATGCCCACTCTRCATTGCTATTCAATGCAGATCCTTCCTTCATTACACTTTGATCAACATATTTGCAGGGGTGTACACAGAAATTCGTTAGTGGATAGGCCTTCTGAGGAGTATTTTTTTAAAGAATTATGTATTTTTGTTGTTTTTTTGATCAATCTGATTGGGTGGCCCTGTGCCAACCCATGTCTACGCCCCTGCCTTTTGTGTTGAATCCGGGCTTGTGATATCCCACTTTGTTTTATAGAGGAGCCTGTATGCAGCCTGTATGCAGTTTTACCTGCCTCTTCACTAATTAGCCTACTATATTATATAGCTAGATATCACAAGATTATTCGTTTTTTCCTGTCATCACACTATACCCATTTAGAAACAGAGACAATGAATTGATAAAAGCATTATTGACAGTAAAATATTGGAGATCTTTATTTAAAAACTTTCAAAAAGAAAAATCACTCATTCATTTGCMTTATGGCAGCATTTCCCAGACCTGGTCCTGGGAAACCCAAGTGGTGCACGTTAAGTTTTTTTCCTTAGTATTACACAGCTGTTTGAAATAATCAAAGCTCGATGATGAGTCCTATGTGCATTTCTGTGGTCACAAATTCATTCTAATGGATGCTGCATGTTCCTTGAATAGCGCAAAAGAGTTTTGGGGTACACTGCTTTTTGACTTCTAGCCTCCCAAGGATTAAAATATTTGAGGAACAGGAAAACATGCAYCTGGAGAGAGCCGTTCTCGGGCTGAAAAGCCTATCAGCCAAAATAATTTGAGAGATGCCATGGATCTAATTGATTTAATGGACATCTGGCTGAGATCTGACGGATGCGCCCTATGACAAGATGGAGAACAGTGCGAAATCGATGGCCCAACAAAACAACGCAACAACTGAGTTTGCAGAGGAGAGCGTGCGTAAGAGGGAAAGGTTTCATGACCAGGGAGCAGAGGACGAGCCAATTCAGGAAAGCAAAAGGCACTTAAAGTTGATGTATACTATTACATAATTCATGTTTTTATGGGGCAGTTTGAGAATCGATTTACCGARTTACCGAGAAATGGCACGAGTATTCTCTGTGCTCAACCCAAAGCGCCCTGGTGCAGAAAATAATATGATTGAGCTCGCATATTTCTACTCAGAAGACGCAGTCCTACCATTTCTCATTGCCAACGATAGGCACCGAGCACATCCAAATCTGACCATTCTCCATATAATCTACAAAACCATTCCCATCAGCAGTGCCAGTGCCGGGCGAAATTCCAGCCTCCTGAAGCTCATCAAGAGCTACTTGCGTGCATTCATGATTGATGCTAGACTATTCAAACTCACTTTGCTTTGTATTGAGCGGGACATYGACGTTGACAAAGTGGTTGGCAGGCTTGCCAACATGAAGGAGAAGAGGATAACGTTTTAAAACGGAACCTTGATTGATACATTACAGTTGAAGTCGGAAGTTTACATAACAATAATGTTGGAATCATTAAAACTCGTTTTCAACCACTCCACAAAATTCTTGTTAACAAACTATAGTTTTGGCAAGTCGGTGAGGACATCTACTTTGTGCATGACACAAGTAATTTTTCCAACAATTGTTTACAGACAGATTATTTCACGGTATCACAATTCCAATGGGTCAGAAGTTTACATACACTAAGTTGACTGTGCCTTTAAACAGCTTGGAAAGTCCAGAAAATGACGTCATGGCTTTAGAAGCTTCTGATAGGCTAATGACATAATTTTAATCAATTGGAGGTCTACTTGTGGATGTATTTCAAGGCCGACCTTCAAACTCAGTGCTCTTTGCTTACATCATGGGAAAATCAAACTAAATCAGACCCAAAAAATTGTAGACCTCCACAAGTCTGGTTCATCCTTGGGAGCAATTTTCAAATGCCTGAAGGTACCACGTTTCATCTGTACAAACAATAGTATGCAATTTAAACACTATGGACCACGCAGCCGTCATACTGCTCAGGAAGGAGATGCTTTCTGTCTCCTAGAGATGAATGTACTTGGTGCAAAAAGTGCAAATCAATTCCAGAACAACAGCAAAGGACCTTGTGAAGATGCTGGAAGAAACAGGTACACAAGTATCTATATCCACAGTAAAACGAGTCCTATATCGACATAACCTGAAAGGCCGCTCAGCAAGGAAGAAGCCACTGCTCAAAACCGCCATAGAAAAGCCAGACTACGGTTTGCAACTGCACATGGAACAAAGATTGTACTTTTTGGATGAATGTCCTCTGGTCTGATGAAACAAACAATAGAACTGTTTGGCCATTATGACCATCGTTATGTTTGGAGGAAAAAGGGGAGGCTTGCAAGCCGAAGAACCTCATCCCAACCGTGAAGCACGTGGGTGGCAGCATCATGTTGTGGGGGGTGCTTTGCTGCAGAAGGGACTGGTGCACTTCACAAAATAGATGGCATCATGAGGAAATGGGTCTTCCAAATGGACAATGAGTCCAAGCATACTTCCAAAGTTGTGGCAAAATGGCTTAAGGACAACAAAGTCAAGGTATTGGAGTGGCCATCACAAAGCTCTGACCTCAATCCCATTGAAAATTGTGGGCAGAACTGAAAAACCGTGTCAAGCAAGGAGGCCTACAAACCTGACTCAGAAACACCAGCTCTGTCAGGAGGAATGGACCAAAATTCACCCCTTATTGTGGGAAGCTTGTGGAAGGCTACTCGAAACATTTGACCCAAGTTAAGCAATTCAAAGGCAATGCTACCAATACTAATTGAGTGTATGTAAAACGTCTGACCCACTGGAATGTGATGAAAGAATAAAAAACTGAAATAAATCATTCTCTCTACTATCAATCAAATGTATTTATAAAGCCCTTCTTACATCAGCTGATGTCACAAAGTGCTGTACAGAAACACAGCCTAAAACCCCAAACAGCAAGCACTGCAGGTGTAGAAGCACAGTGGCTAGGAAAACTCCCTAGAAAGGCCACGAACAGGAAGAAACCTAGATAGGAACCAGGCTATTGAGTGCCGGCCTGTCCTCTTCTGGCTGTGCTGGGTGGAGATATAACAGAACATGGCCCAAATGTTCATAGATGACCAGCAGGGTCAAATAATAATAATCACAGTGGTTGTCGAGGGTGCAACAGGTCAGCGCCTCAGGAGTAAATGTCAGTTAGCTTTTCATAGCCAATCATTTAGATATCTATACCGCTCCTGCTGTCTCTAGAGAGTTGAAAACAGCAGGTCTGGGACAGGTAGCACGTCCGGTGAACAGGTCAGGGTTCAAAGCTGCAGGCAAAACAGTTGAAACTGGAGCAGCAGCACGCCAGGTGGACTGGGGACAGCAAGGAGTCATCAGGCCAGGTAGTCCTGAGGCATGGTCCTAGGGCTCAGGTCATCTGGAGAGAGAAAAGAAGAAAGAAAGAAGAGAGAAAAAGAGAGAGAGAATTAGAGAGCATACTTAAATTCACACAGGACACCGGATAAGACAGGAGAAAATACTCCAGATATAACAGACTGACCCTATCCCCCCGACACATAAACTACTGCAGCATAAATACGGGAGGCTGAGACAAGGAGGTCAGGAGACACTGTGGCCCCGTCCGACGATACCCCCGGACAGGGCCAAACAGGCAGGATATAACCCCACCCACTTTGCCAAAGCACAGCCCCACACCACTAGAGGGATATCTTCAACCACCAACTTACCACCTGAGACAAGGCCGAGTATAGCCCATGAAGATTTCCGCCACGGCACAACCCAAAGGGCGCCAACCCGGACAGGAAGATCACGTCAGTGACTCAACCCATCAAGTGACGCACCCCTCATAGGGACGGCATGAAAGAGCACCAGTAAGCCAGTGACTCAGCCCCTGTAATAGGGTTAGAGGCAGAGAATCCCAGTGGAGAGAGGGGAGCCGGCCAGGCAGAGACTATTATTCTGACATTTGAGATTCTTAAAATAAAGTGGCGATCCTAACTGACCTAAGACAGGGAATTTTTACTAGGATTAAATGTCAGGAATTGTGAAAAACTGAGTTTAAATGTATTTGGCTAAGGTGTATGTAAACTTTCGACTTCAACTGTACTTCCCAACCTGGCTGTAATCTTTGACCTTTAAGCGGAAATACACATAAGGTAAAACAACACCACTGTTCGCCACAGCGCCTTTGTTATTGCTTTTGTTTTGTTGATGAAACGGAGGAGTGGAGCATCCGGCAGCATGTTAAAAAAGATCTGCGGTACATTTTCTGGTGTCCTATCGGACGTGTGTAAAAGGTTGCGTCAATCAAATCTGGTATCAGGATAAAATGTGATTCAGAGTCACCGAATATACTTTAATTATATTTATTAACACAAGGGATAAATGGTAAATGTCAATTTTCGTATATACGGGTTCACTGTATCACCAAGCAAGGTAAAGCAGAGAACTGACTGAAATAGTACAGACATCTTCTTTTATAGTGTGACAGAGTAGTTCCAACTTTAGAGTTGGCCTGTCAAAATAGAGGCTTAGCGTGGTTTAAACTTGCTAGCCTATCGGTGGTCCAAGCCTCACAGCACTCAGGATTCAGATGTCCGGAATTGGTTTGTGAAGATGAGCTGAGTTGTCGGTTTCTACACATTCCTCAGTTCCTGTTTTCTTGTTATTCAGCATTTTTCCTACACATCCTCAGTCCTGTTTTCTTGTTATTCAGCATTTTTCCTACACATTCCTCAACCTTGTGGTTTGCACAGTCGACACCCTAGATTAACAACAGCTTTTCTGCAGTCACTCTATGTTTTTGTGATTAACATGTCCTATTTCTATAAGGCATATATTTTTGTTAAAAAGAGAACAAAACCATCCTTCACACGTGCAATGATGTCCAAGGGAAACAACGGTGTTTGAAGTAACTTCTTTGTTTTTGTAATATCTCAAACGGTCGTGGCAGTTTCACCAAGTACGGATCCCGACCCAAAAAATTACATATTGTAACTTTAAGTCTGACCGAACACTCTAGAGCTACCCCTGCCCCTAACCCTGGATTGTGTGTTTTCCATATTGATTTGCCTACCAAGTGATGATTTCAAATCAGTGCAGATGAAGGAGAGGAGAAGAAGCCACTTTACAAACTCCCCCTCCGTTCATCTCCATCTTCCTTCCTCCCTCCGTTTATCTCCCCAGCTTTTTCCCAATGTCTCCCTCTCCCTCCCTTTCCTCCTCCCTTCCTCTCTAGGTTTGCCAGTCATGGGGCAGTCATTTGGTTTGGGGTGTTCATGCGGACCCAGGAAGGGGCGTGCATCAGAAGGTGGGGGATATGCTGCAGGTGCAGCCTAGTGAAGCTACAACGCACACAAGGTCCCAGGCGACCGCTCCCTCACCTGCCCGAGCCTGGAACCTGTGAGTACACGCACACACACATACACATACACACAGATACACGTTAAGATACATACACAGAAAGATACACACACACATGATTCACAGATAACACACGTATATACAAACACACATACACACCAGCACATACAAATAACACATACTCTCATACATACAAAGATGCAACTGAACAAATACACAGGACTAATTCTGTATTGTGTCCTGTGTMTAGACGTGCTGCATTTTGACAACACCTACAGCTTACTGCAGTTTAAAAACATCAGCTATACTGTGGATGTTGTACTGCCAGACGGACATGTCCAGAGTCCTAGGAGTAACAGAGGGGATGGACGGCTGGAGTAACACACACACACGAATATGAGATCTGGATAGTGAAGATAGCAATGTACATTATACAGTGCTGTTTAAACACCACTGTTCTCAGTTATGGGCATTGATATGACAAGTAACCCACAGTTATAACTTTTCCTATTTTCTGTTGACACAAATAATCATTCGTKTAAGCATTTCATACAAGAGTCAGAATTGATTTGAGTTAGGACTATATGACTTTGTTTTATTGGAGCCTATTGTGTGAATGTAATATCATTTATTTTCCCCGAAAAGTACTTTCCAGTGTCTGTAGTGACTTCTGTGTATTTTAGGCTTCATTAGACCAATGTAAAAATACAAATTGTGCAAATAGGGATATAAAGGAATGATTATGAAGTGGGAGATAAATATCCTCGCTATCGTTTTGTGTTTTCACTGTTGATAACTCTCTTTAACTATTTAATTAACATTTTCATTGATGGCAGCTGATGYACAGGCTCGATATCTTCATAGGTTGTTTAAGCATAAATAAAGATTATTCTTACCCAATGTTAAGATGCACTTATTGTCAATGGATAAAAACAAATTGAAGAGTTTTAATATAGCAGTAATTCTAGAAAGGCTATATGTCATAATTGTAAAGTATTTATTCTCAAAATGCGAAAATCAGGAATTTCAGATGGTCCGAAATCTGAATTTTGTACATATACAAATGTTGTATTATCTCTACTTTTATATGTTCTTGTATCATGTTCTTTTTTAAAGAATTAATCATCATTTGAAAAGACATTCGAGTCTGCAATGAAGCTCATCCTCGACTCCACCCAACAATTCCAGGAACGCTGCACAATCAGGGATATTCCGTTTTTGTTCACTAGATGGCGATGTGAGATAAAAACCACAGTCACGGATTGGATTTCTACAGTATGACGAGTGAAGCGTGATTATTACGTAACTCTAGGTCACCGCAAAGTCAGAGGATTTAAAAAAAAAAAATCACAGATCAAAAGATGATTAAATCACATCTAGGCCTCCCTCAATATTAAACGGTGACATATTTAAAACTTATGCACACAAATGTAATGACCTAAAGCATTTAATAAGAGATTTGATTATTTCAATCATCACACTAATCTATTAGCCTACATTTTGACATGATCTAGCCTATGCTAGGCTATATTAAAGACTGTTTAAAATACATATGGAGCYGAGATTGAAACACGTTTTGTTGTTGTCCACCCTCTGTTGGATCCCTCAGCTCAAATGCCATGTACAAAACACCTGGGAATTCCGAACTCAGAAATATCAAAATGCAGTTCATTCAAGACAATTTGCAACTCAGGGAAAAAAATATCTCTGACTGGAAAAATAGTTTTGAACAGTCATCCAACACGGAATTCCAAGTCGGAAACTGCGGCATCTTTCTAGAACTCGACTTTTAGAACTGAAGATCGCTGACGTTATGATTTGACCTWGTGTTTTTCCGAGTTCCCAGTTTTCTTGAAAGCACCAAAAGTAACATCCAGTGACCTAGAGGCTTTGAGATATAATGCCACGTTCAAACCACTGCAAACTCAGAAAAACACGAGGTCAAATCATGATCTCAGAGATCTTTAGGTTGGAAAGTCAGAGCTCTGGAAAGAGGRCTGAGTTCCCGAGTTGGAATTTCGAGTAGGATGACCGTTCAAAACTATTTTTCCCCAGTTCCCAGTTGTTTTGAACGCAATGAAGTCGGACATTTCCAAGTTCCGAGTTCCCAGTTGTTTTGAATACGGCATAAACCCTTATTGCGCGGTCGGACACATTGCCACWCRCCAAAAGAAGCAGTCTTCCATAGGAATGAGTGYAATTCTACAGTATTTCAATAAAAAACTTCAAGGACTAAATTACATATATTTAAGAATTTGTTTGTTGTAGTGMGGACAGTAAGAGCAAAAAATAATAATGAAACTTTAAAGACATTTATATATATATATATATATCATATTTTTATATATATACATCAAATCAAACTTTATTTGCCACATGCGCCGAATACAACAAGTGTAGACTTTACCGTGAAATGCTTACTTACAAGCACTTAACCAACAGTGCAGTTCAAGAAGAAGAAAATATTTACCAAGCAGGCTAAAATAAAAAGTAATCAAAAAGTAGCACAATAAGAATAACAATAACGAGGCTATATACAGGGGGCACCGGTACCGAGTCATATTATATATATATATATATATGTGTGTGTGTGTATATAAACTTATTATGTTTATCTCACATAATATCATTTAAAAGTATGCATTAAAGTGGCTGTAATAGAATAAACGTGGCAAAAACAAATGTAGACATTAATTAATGCATTTCTATCGTTTCCTAAATGGTTTTTACAATGGTGGGGGAGTACCAAGATGGAGGCGTGGTGGCTTCAAAACAGCACCCCCTGTTAGTCATCTAGGGTATATATAAATTATTGGTTACATCACTGACAGCGACCGCAGCTGTCTCAGTGACACGAATGACCATCGACTATACATCTGCACCCCCACTTGGCACAGACGTCACAGCATTATCCAGATCTGCCTTCGGTTGGGCTGAGTTCAATCTGAAAACAACTTTTAGCTACTGTATTGTTGAAACATATTGAACTGAGACCAAAACTGTGTTTCCCACATTGACATTGATGACCTTTTACAAATTCAACCAAATAGTCACGTTGAGGCATTTAAGTTAACTAATTAAGTAAGCCTAAACTGAAATAACAATTAACAAACAATACGTTGATTCAGACCTTTTTTTATCAAGAGCCTCTGGTTTCTCAAGGGGCTTCCTTCCCTTTGCATCCCATCAGAGGAGGCTGGTGGGAGGAGCTCTAGGAGGTCATYCTCATTGTAATGGCTGGAATAGAATGAACTGAACAATGTCAAACACATCCATCATATGGATGGTTGAAATGGCTTTGGGTGGCCCATCCTTCTGACCAACAGTTTCACCCACCTGCTTCCAGAGATTCCTGCTCCTTTATCCTTTACCCTGTCTCCTGAGGGTCCAGCTCAGGGGCACTACCACAGGCCCGCACCCATGGGCTTCCTCTCACATCATGCCTCACAGCCCCTGGCTCGGGCTTCTATTGATGARGGGGATCCTCCATCCCCCATCTCCCGTTAGTTCTCAAGGAGGCACAGAAAATCCGGACGTCCACGGCCACTCACCTTCCTCCAGCTGTCATCATTGGTAGCTCCATGGTGAGTCACATCTCGGTTCCTGGAGCAAAAACCRTGTCCTAGAGGAAGGATATCACAGGATATTTTCCGTCCGTCCTACATCAACAGCCAAGGGCTGCTGCTGTCGTAGTGCACGTGGGATCAAATGATATCAAAAGGGTAAATCAGTGCTAATGAAACAGGATTTTATTGAGCTGATCAACACTCTGAAAGGCTCTGAAACGCAGCTGATTATCTCTGGCCCCAAGGTTCAGCAGGCTCTTAGCACTTCACATCCGGCTTAAAGACTACTGCCACTCTGTTGGCATAACTTCTATTGACWATTTRGACACTTTTTGGAAACAAAAAATCCTATACAGAGATGATGGACTCCACCGAAACCATCTAGGAGCCTGGAGCCTCTCTTCACGTTTCAAGGCCGCTTTAAGATATTGACTCAGAGACAGACCTAGCCCAGCTCAGGTGTTACCCACAAAACCAAGATTCCTCAGTGTGAAAATGTTGCCAAAGTCCCGCTCAGGTAATCACATCCATAAATCAGCATTGTCATCAAACTGCAGGCAGGTAAACAGGTAAACCTCATTGACTCTTGTTTTAACCCACGTCCTCGCTCGAGACATAGGCCCGGTGTTTCAGTTCTAGACAATCCTWTACCAATTCAAAACAATCCTATGGTATTTTCTAATAAGGGCTTACCTACTGATCATAGCATGCTTGTATTAGAGACTCCACCTGACCTGAGAACTGCTGCTGCGGTTTTAGATTTGTTCATGTAAATTCCCGAAGTTTGATTTTTATTATGGATTTTATTCAAATTCGGACTCCTCAGACCAACGTGGACATTCTGGTCATTTCTGAAACTTGGTTYAATAATTCTGTGCTGGCCTGTGATGTGTCTCTGTGTGGTTATAATGTTTGCAGATTGTACAGGATTGGCAGAGGTAGGGGTATTGCCATATTTACAATTGAAATGTTTGCTACCTCTGTCCCTATGCAGTTTGATTGTCTCATTCTTAATGTGGGCCTTGGTCATAATAACCAGCTGACACTAGTAGGAGGAGTGTAACCGTAACTCCCTCGGCTCCCTCGTTTGCTCTTAACAATTTATCTGAATTTCTATGGTAAATCTGAACTATTAATTATGGGTAATTTTAATATTGATTGGAGGATGTCAGTGTCAAATACCCTGAAAGATATTTGCTCTGAGCTAAACCTGTCTCAGCTGATAACTGGATGCTACATGGAAATCTACTTTGATTGATCTTAGATAAATATGTTGCTAGTTGGGTTTTCCCGCTGGATTTGAGTGACCATTGCCCAATTGTCTGTGTCAGAGATGTGAAAATGCATTAACCTAAGCCTCGTGTCACCACTAAGAGGAACTTTAAAAACTTTAGTGAACAAGCTTTTTTAAATTATCTTTCTTTTATTGATCTTGAWCTCAGCTATCCCTGAACCTGATTTAGCTTTAAGCTTTTTTGCAAATGTCTTCAATACTGTTGCATATACATGATCTCATATGTATATACTGTACTCGATACCATCTACTGCATCTTGCCTATGCCGTTCTGTACCGTCACTCATTCATATATCTTTATGTACATATTCTTTATCCCTTTACACTTGTGTGTATAAGGTAGTAGTTGTGGAATTGTTAGGTTAGGTTACTCTTTGGTTATTACTGCATTGTCGGAACTAGAAGAACAAGCATTTCGCTACGCTCGGATTAACATCTGCTAACCATGTGTATGTGACAAATAAAAATGGATTTGATTTGATTTGAATCATGCCCCCTCCAAATGCCCCCTTTCGTGGTTAGAGCATTGGGCCAGTGACCGAAAGGTTGCTAGATCGAATCCCCGAGCCGACAAGGTAAAAACATGTCGTTCTGCCCCTGAACAAGGCAGTAAAATAAGAATTTGTTCTTAACTGACTTGAATCAAGCGAGTACTTCTGCATACAAATACATAGGTATTTGGATTGACAATTATTTATCGTTTAAAAAACATACAAATGAGCTTGTTAAGAAACTAAGATTTAAAGTGGGCTTTTTTCACAGGAACAGGTCTTGTCTCTCTGCTCTAGTCAGCAAGAAGCAGATTTTGCAGTCAACCTTTCTACCTGTTCTTGATTATGGTGATACTATTACGCATCATGATGCTTTTTTTGTTCACAAAGCCCTGCTCCACAAGCGTATGACTTACCTAACTTCACTATAAAGATTTAAAATGACAAGTTATCAAATCCGTTCACAGGTAGTTAACTCTGGAGACTCCTTGGTGGCCTTGAGTTTTTCTGCTCCATATATTTGGAATAATTTCAACAACAAAAAACAGTACACAGTACAGCCTTAGTGTCCCTGGTGCAGTTTAGAGAGTGGACAGAATCATTTTATAATGAAGAATGTGTTTGCTTTAGTTGATTGTGTTTTGTGTATATTTATGTTTGTCTGTGCAATTTGTGTCATGCTGTATTTTACTTGTTTTATATTGTATTTAATTGTTTTGTTCTATGAAATTCTATGAGCAGGGCTCCCTTTAAAAAGAGACACTGGTGACTCCTTGCTAAAATAAAAAAATAAAAGGGAAACCATGTTTGACTCAGTTCCATTAATTCCATTCAAGCCATTACAATGAGCCCGTCCTCCTATGGCTCCTCTCATCAGCCTCCTCTGCATCATACATTAGGAGCGGGTACAGAGCCAGAGAGATGCTGGTGAGACGTACGGATGCAGTGTGCGGCACTTTATATAACAGCRTTGTCTCTGACTGAGTACGAACCGCTGGGCACCACAGTATTCACTTTGCTGCATTGCCTTGGGCCTTTATGGCAAAATGTGAGGATGCCAGTTAATTGTGGATAATATACCTCGGGCTGATATCAAGATGCAAGAGATGAATAATTGATTGTGTTCATTGATAGGCATTATAATGTACAATTTTATGTGGCTATTAAGTCTATGGGCTATCAACACAATCATAATGGTGAGCCTAKTAAATGACAGATAAACTACAGAATGCAATTAGCAAACACTCAAKTTGCTCAACCTAAAGTGTGTGCAAGATACAGTAGGTTAGTTACATATAKATAGAATGATTCATGACATTTCTATGGCTAGTTCTACATAGCATTATGCTTGCCTTAGTCTCCCATGCACGCGCACGACCATGCGACATGAGAAAAACTGCAGCGCGGTCCCTCGTGAACGTGCAGCTCAGAATATTGCCCGACAAGTAGCCCAATATCAAACCCAAACAGTAGCCTATAAAACAAATCCTGCATAGTAAAGTGTTCGGGGTGGTGTGTGTTTGTGTGTGGGGCTGTACTTGCCGTGTCCGATAGGCGGTGCTTTAGGGTTATTATGGTAGTAGAGGGGCGGGGCCGGAGGGACATGAGTAAGTGACGTCAGCTCCCAGTTCGCCAGCAACAGAGTGAAACAAACATGGCGACAGAATGGAGCGGGCAGCAAGGCTACGTTCTAACTCTAATCGTTTTCCTTTGGAGTGCAGTCGGGGGACGCACCGAAACAGCCACGTCGAGTGTCAGCAACAGCGGGACCCAGGTGCTCGGTATGCGGCTGGAGAGGAGCGACAAACCGGCTACGACCACTGACGACGGGGTCATACAGGTAACAGAGGAGAGCACAGTGCAGCTCCGGTTCTACGGTGTGCAGCTCAACTCGGGCACCTGGGCGCAGATCCGRTTCACGGAACGAGGGGATGGGAGCGATGAGGGGGGGGACAATAACATTATTGACGACACACCTAACAGGACTTGTGTTGATTTCACCAAAGACTTCAGCATCGCGACCTACATGAACACCAGTAGCCGGGGGACCACAGGGGTACTCAGCATAAACATTAAACCCCTTCGTAAGAGCGAGCCGCACAAGGAGTATGGGTTGTGCATCAAGAGTTTGGCCAATGGCAGGTGGGCTCTGCTCGGGGATAGCGACGGGAGACTCCGGGTGGTAGAGGGGGAGAAAACTCTCCTCCCCCTGTGGTTCCAGATCATCCTTATCTGTTGTCTGTTGGTGCTGTCTGGCATGTTCAGCGGGCTGAACCTGGGGCTCATGGCTCTGGACCCCATGGAGCTCCGTATAGTCCAGAGTTGTGGTTCAGAGAAGGAAAAGAAATATGCCCGCAAAATTGAGCCCATCCGCAGTAAGGGGAACTACCTTCTCTGCTCGCTGCTGCTTGGCAATGTCCTGGTCAACACCACACTCACCATCCTCCTGGACGACTTAATAGGCTCTGGGCTGGGCGCCGTGGTCGCCTCCACAGTGGGTATTGTGATTTTCGGCGAGATTGTCCCTCAGGCGCTGTGCTCTCGCCACGGGCTGGCGGTGGGCGCCAACACCATCCAGGTGACCAAGTTCTTCATGTTGCTCACCTTCCCCCTRTCCTTCCCRGTCAGCAAGCTCCTAGACGTGCTCCTAGGCCAGGAGATCGGCACTGTGTATAACCGCGAGAAGCTGGTGGAGATGCTCAGGGTGACGGAACCYTACAACGACCTGGTCAAAGAGGAGCTCAACATGATCCAAGGAGCTCTGGAACTCCGGAGTAAGACGGTTGAGAGCGTGATGACTCCTCTGGCCCACTGTTTCATGATCCAGAACGACGCGGTCCTCGACTTCAACACCATGTCCGAGATCATGGAGAGCGGCTACACGCGTATCCCGGTGTTCGACGACGAGCGCTCCAACATCGTGGACATRCTGTACGTGAAGGACCTGGCGTTCGTGGACCCGGACGACTGCACCACGCTGAAGACCATCACTAAGTTCTACAACCACCCGGTCCACTTTGTGTTCCACGACACTCGACTGGACTCCATGCTGGAGGAGTTCAAGAAAGGTGTGTGTATCTGGAGGATGGTTGTGTATGTGTGTTTGTGCATGTGTCATACATCACCATGCTTACATACATGGTTGATGTATTTCAAATGCATTCACCTCTCCACATAATCAATAGGCTACACGGTACGCGCACACACACTTTGACACACACACACACACACACACAGCGATGTGCCTGCCATATGGTGTGGACACACACCCCTTGGCTGTATTGACGTGGGTATCGACGAGTGGAATATCTCGACGCAGTTGTCACGGCAGGGAACAAATGTGATAGACACCACAATCTAGGGGTCAGCAACTCTGACCCCGGAGAGCTACGTAGACATGGTGTGCAGATTTTAGTCCCAGACTTGCACGAATCACACATTTAGTTGAATCAGGTGTGTTCGTGCTGGGCTGGAATTAAAGCCTGTATAGGTGGCCTAGTTCTCCAGTTACCCCTCCCATAATTAGTTCTGAGGAAATCCATTTCAATTCAATCACTTTTTGACAGCATCCCTTTTAATTTAAACAAKACTTTCCATACATGTTTACCCATGCAAGAAGTAGTCAGAAAGTGACTTTTGGGACCTGAATGCCAAAACAATCAAGAGATACAAGTGCTCAAAGTTAACCCATTTTTTGCATACCCCACCATACCATAAGACATCCATGTGTTCATCCCTGGAAAATATAAACGGTTGAGTTTGATATAATTTAAAAGTTTACGAACACGGTTGTCAAACTCATTTCTTCATATTCCCATATGATGTAGGTTAGACCCTACTTTACATCCGTCTGAAGTGTTTGTGTTGTGCCCGCCATCAGTTGAGACACAACATGCTCTTGAATACAGGGTGGAAGTAATTTTCATCATAGAAATAGAATTCATAGATTGTACTTATCCCTTTAGACCACTGCAATTTAGCTTGTTAACCATTGACATTGAATTACTGTCACAAAGATGGCAGCCGGTCCACGCGCCGTTAAATGTCAACTTAAATGGTCATGACTATTCTATTACCTATATTTCTATGGTTTCTATAGTTTTCCTATGGAGTAGTGACAGTATAATTTAAAACGACAGATATTCACATTCAAGTCAACATTCTCTGATGTGTGTGTCTCCAACCATCTTTGCGGTACCATTTGAAAGTCGAAATTTCAATTCTATTCCCGTTTTAGTACATTTGTCAGCCAAAACATGACACCCTCCCTGTATTCAAGAGCATTTTGTGTCTCAACAGATTTACATTTACATTTTACATTTAAGTAATTTAGCAGACGCTCTTATCCAGAGCGACTTACAAATTGGAAAGTTCATACATATTCATCCTGGTCCCCCGTGGGGAATGAACCCACAACCCTGGCGTTGCAAGCGCCATGCTCTACCAACTGAGCCACACGGGACCACCACCAACAGATGGCGGGCACAACACAACTCAGGTGATGTCGCAAAATAGTGTCTAAGCTACAACATATGCAAATATTAAAGTCTGAGTTCATGCGTTTTCAGGTAATTGACATCAAAGGTATAAAAAAAATACTTATTTTTTTTTAAATTAAGAAACCCGTCTCTCAACCGTTTATCTTTTCCAGTGATGAAGACATGGATGTGTCATGGTATGGAAAATTGCTTAACTTTGAGCACCTATCTATGGAATGTTTTGGCCTTGGTTCAAAAAGTKACTTTCTAAGCACTTTCACAATGGGCAAATATGTATGGAAGGTTTCATTCAAACCAAAAGGGGTGATGTCAAAAAAAATAGTCCATTCTGTTGTCGTTTAGCTCTTAAGAGTAGAAGGGCCACGCAGGAGAGAGCATTCATTGGGCAAGTGCTGCTATCATCACTCAGCCTTAGGTCTATACAGGGTCTAGGCTGTTGTTGAAACACAAAATGTTAAGAACATTTTCCTAATATTGAGTTGCACCCCCCCCCACTTTTGCCCTCAGAACAGCCTCAATTCGTCGGGGCATGGACTATCAAGGTGTCGAAAGTGTTCAACAGGGTTGCTGGCCCATGTTGACTRCAATGCTTCCCACAGTWGTGTCAAGTTGGCTGGATGTCCTTTGGGTGGTGGACCATTCTTGATACACACGGGAAACTGTTGAGTGTGAAAAACCCAGCAGCGTTGCAGTTCTTGACACACTCAAACCTGTGCACCTGGCACCTACTACCATACCTCGTTCAAAGGCACTTAAATCTTGTCTTGTCCATTCACCCACTGAATGGCACACATACACAAATCAAGTCTCAATTGTCGCAAGGCTTTAATATCCTMTTTCAACRTGTCTCCTCCCCTTCATCTACACTGATTGAAGTGTATTTACTAAGTGACATCAATAAGGGATCATAGCATTCACRTGGTCAGTCTATGTCATGGAAAGAGCAGGTTTTCTTAATGATTTGTATAGTCAGTGTATATTAACACTTTACACTSTTGGGAATTGGCCTATATGGACAGGACTAAATTGAAATGTTTCTTACAMATATTTACTGTACTTTGCCTKATTTCTTAATAACAAAACCTTATTTGTTGGTACTCTGGATACATTCAGTAAKATMATAAGAATATTCCTGGAAAACGTGGGGTACAGTTGAAGTCGGAAGTTTACATACACCTTAGCTAAATACATTTAAACTCAGTTTTTCACAATTCCTGACATTTAATCCTAGTAACAATTCCCTGTCTTAGGTCAGTTAGGATCACCTCTTTATTTTAAGAATGTGAAATGTCAGAATAGTAGAGTGATTTATTTCACTTTCTTTCATCACATTCCCAGTGGGTCAGACGTTTACATACACTCAGTATTTGGTAGCATTGCCTTTAAATTGTTTAATTTGGGTCCAAACGTTTCGCGGTAGCCTTCCACAAAGCTTCCCACAATAAGTTTGGTGAATTTTGGCCCATTCCTCCTGACAGAGCTGGTGTAACTGAGTCAGGTTTGTAGGCCTCCTTGCTCGCACACGCTTTTTCAGTGCTGCCACAGATTTTCTATTGGATTGAGGTCAGGGCTTTGTGATGGCCACTCCAATACCTTGACTTTGTTGTCCTTAAGCCATTTTGCCACAACTTTGGAAGTATGCTTGTGGTCATTTTCCATTGGAAGACCCATTTGCGACCAAGCTTTAACTTCCTGACTGAGTATTGTGATGTTGCTTCAATATATCCGCATAATTTTCCTGCCTCATGATGCCATCTATTTTGTGAAGTGCACCAATCCCTCCTGCAGCAAAACACCCCCACAACATGATGCTGCCACCCCCGTGCTTCACGGTTGGGATGGTGTTCTTCGGCTTGCAAGCCTCCCCCTTTTTCCTCCCAAACATAGCGATGGTCATTATGGCCAAACGGGTTCTATTTTGTTTCATCAGACAAGGACATTTCTCCAGAAAGTACATCTTTTGTCCCCATGTGCAGTTGCAAACTGTAGTCTGGCTTTTTTATGGGTTTTGAGAGCAGTGGCTTCTTCCTTCTGTGTGGCCTTTCAGGTTATGTCAATATAGGACTCGTTTTACTGTGGAATATAGATACTTTTGTACCTTGTTTCCTCCAGCATCTTCACAAGGTCCTTGCTGTTGTTCTGGGATTGAATTTGCACTTTTGCACCAAAGTACATTCATCTCTAGGAGACAGAACGCGTCTCCTCCTGGCGGTATGACGGCTGCGTGGTCCCATGGTGTTTATACTGCGTACTATTGTTTGTACAGATGAACGTGGTACCTTCAGGCTTTGGAAATTGCTCCCAAGGATGAACCCAGACTGTGGAGGTCTACAATTTTGGCTGATTGGCTGATTTCTTTTGAATTTCCCATGATGTCAAGCAAAGAGGCACTGAGTTTGAAGGTAGGCCTTGAAATACATCCACAGGTACACCTCCAATTTGCTTAAATTATGTCAATCAGCCTATCAGAAGCTTCTAAAGCCATGACATCAATTTCTGGAATTTTCCAAGCTSTTTAAAGGCACAGTCAACTTAGTTGTAACTTCTGACCCACTGGAATTGTGATACAGTGAACTATAAGTGAAATAATCTGTCTGTAAACAATTGTTGTAAAAATGACTTGTGTCATGCACAAAGTAGATGTACTAACGGACTTGCCAAAACTATAGTTTGTTAACAAGAAATTTGTGAAGTGGTTGAAAAATGAGTTTCATTGACTCCAACCTAAGTGTATGTAAACMTCCGACTTCAACTGTAGGTGCATCAWAASACAAAACAACGACAAYGGTTTGAGTGAGAGGACTAACTGCTGTCTCCCAAGTGGCCACACACCTCTCCAAAGTGGGCACCGTAGTAATTGCAATGCACTTTTATGACTCAAAGAAGAGTCTTGAACTATAAGGTGCTTTTTAGAACTCTCCTAGCTATGTCGTTAAGGAACTAGAGCAAGCAGACTTGTAGTTGTTTTGTTTGGAACACAGCCCCGCATCCCCCCCGCCATCTCATCATTTCTGTTGTTRACGCAATCCAAAAAACGGCCTATCATAAATTGCAWTCTGGGTCAGGTGGGCATCATTTGAAAGCTTGTGCAAATTTTCTTCTAAATAGACAAACAGACTCATTCTGTTCAGGACAGCCCTGGGTATGATGCCATGTCATCTTGTAACTGTATATCAAACGTTGCCCAATTAGCGGGAGGGATGGGGGCAGCTTCTTGTCACGTGCAGTGCTCAAGTTCAGAATGGTTGTCAGTCAAAACCCACAGCCTGAGCTGTGACACAATTTATTGCATGTTACTGTACAGCCTGTCCATTCCAATTTAGGCCCTTATTTGTGCCCAAATCTGCCATTTTTAACCCYTATACYGGTACAAGTGTAAAGGGCTACTGATGTAACGTGTTATCAACATCAAGTCATTTGACATTGAACACTAGAACACTAAATGTTGTGTGGCTAACTAGTCCTATGCCTAGCCGGTTAGCTGACCTAAACAACAGTTTGTGTCATCATGAGTGGGTAAAGAAAGACAGTTGTCACCAGCGGTCATAAATGTTTGGGACAGAGTTATATATAGCCTAGGCCTTATGGCAAAGCGATTCTTAGTAAAGCATCGCTGCCGTTGTTATCCAGCAACACCAGAACGCACCACAGAGAGCAGAACATACTCACTGTACCTTAAAAAGTCTCTTCACTGTGCTTAGACCAGGGTTGTAGCCTACTTATCTGGAATCCAAACTGTTGTGTACTGCAAACTGAGCATATCAATGTGTATTTCAGGCAAGGGATGGACAGCTCTYGTCCTGGAGAGCCACTTTGTCTGCTGGTTGCAGTGTCTGCTGGTTTACATCCTCAAAGTTTAATCCGAGATTGATTTAGACTTGGGAAACCGGGTGTGTGTACTCTCTGGGCGATCAGAGAATTGAATGGATCAGTTGGGAACATGCGAGAAACAGAAACCAGCTGTACTGTCAGTCAGGCAATGTAGCGCTCCGCTATAAAGCAAGCTGCTGGTAACGAAGTGCCAAGACAGCGAAGTACCTCACCCTGGTGCTGTAAGGTTGGGGGTAAAGTATGGGTGAGGGTTAAGAGTAGAGTTAGTGGTTGAAGTAGCCTCGTTTTTGTTGTTAGACAGCATGGTGAGATAGTGGAGGGATATTGATAGTTACAGTCCCGATCCTGACATCACACAAACCGAGATCAAAGATGGCCCGACGCTGACCGAACCTAACAACCGTCACGGCTATATAATCACTGTGACCTCACTCTCCTGACCCAGTGGCGTCTCTACTCTTCTCTTTATTGGCTGGAAGGTGACAGCAGTATTTGAGATTTGAGCAGTGTTGTCAGTGGAATGGGCATTTGTTTTCTTAACTCTGTGATGTTTGTTTGTTAGGTTGACTTTGACAGCCAATCACTTCCCACTTTGTGTTCACCTCCCCGTTAACTGGAGACTGACAATACAATAGGCTGAATATTATACATTATGTGACAGAAATGGTGAAATGCACAGCACAGTGTGTTCCCAACTCTCTAACACTTTGAGAGGAGAAGGGGAATAGTAAGCCAAGAGAGTGAGTGGATTACCCCTTCTGTCTTTTTATACCCATCCCCCTTTCTTGTTACGGACTTAGAGCTTAAATAGAGGAAAACTGGGGGAACTGCCAGAGGGAGATGAGATGACTTACTATACAGTGCACTTAACCCCGTTCCGCTAGCCTGACGCCCTCGCCAACAGCCAATAAAATTGCAGGGCGCCAAATACAAATCAACAGAAATCTCATAAATCCAATTTCTCAAACATACAAGTATTAYGCACCATTTTAAAGATAAGATTCTCGTTAATCCAGCCACAGTGTCTGATTTCAAAAATGCTTTACAGCGAAAGCTCCACAWACGATTYTGTTAGGTCACCACCAATTCACAGAAAACCCCAGKCATTTTTCCCGCCAAAGAGAGGAGTCACAAAAAGCACAAATAGAGATAAAATMAATCACTAACCTTTTATGATCATCAGATGACACTCATAGGACTTCATGTTACARAATACATGTATGTTTTGTTCGGRAAAGTTCATATTTATYTCCAAAAATCTTATTTTACTTTGGCATGTTAGATTCAGTAGTTCRAAAACATGCAYTGATATTGCAGAGAGCCACATGAATTCACAGAAATACTCATAATAAATGTTGATGAAAATACAGCTATTATACATMAAACTTTAGATACACTTCTCCTTAATGCAACCGCTGTGTCAGATTTAAAATAAACTTTACGGAAAAAGRATAATCTGAGAACGGCGCTCAGAGCCCAAACCAGCCAGAGAAATATCCGCCATGTTGGGTAGTCAACATTATTCATAAATAGCATTATAAATATTCACTTACCTTTGAAGATCTTTATCAGAATGCACTCCCAGGAATCGCAGTTCCACAATAAATGCTTGTTTTGTTTGGGATTAATGTCTCAATACATATTATAGTCAATTTATGTCCAAAATAGCTTCTTTTGTTAGGGCGTTTGGTAAACAATACCAAAAGCCGCGATCTGGTCCATTCGGACGGAACGTTCACAAAAGTTATATACAGGTCGAAGAAACTTGTTCACAACTAAAGTATAGAATCAATCTTTAGGATGTGTTATCTTTATCATAAAGTTCAATAATGTTCAACACGGAGAATTCCATTGTCTGTAGAAAAGCACTGGAATGAAGCTACCTCTCAAGTGAAAGCGCGTGACATGAGAAACGAGGCTGTAGGCAGACACCTTAGTTAAACAGCCTCATCCGGCCCCTCTTACACATGAGGAGCAGCTCTGAATACAACGTTCTAGACGGCTTGACATCTATGGAGAGCCTTAGGAAGTGAAACATAACCCATATCCCACTGTGAATCTCGATAGGGGTGAGTTCAAAACGACCAAACTCAGATTTCACCACTTCCTGTTTATTTTTTCTCAGGTTTTTGCCTGCCATATGAGTTCTGTTATACTCACAGACATCATTCAAACAGTTTTAGAAACTTCAGAGTGTTTTCTAACCAATACTACAATAATATGCATATATTAGCATCTGGAACTGTGTAGGGAGGCAGTTCACTCTGGGCACGCTATTCATACCAATAGTGAAAATGCTGCCCCCTATCCCAAACAAGTACCCCACAGGGACCAGCACAGTCTCTCCTCTCAACCTTCAGAAATCCCCCGACAGTACTGGACTGACTGACTGACCCAGTACTGACTGACTGACTGACCGCAGTATCTGACTGACTGACCTGCAGTACTCGTGACTGACTGACCAGACTGACCCAGTACTGACTGACTGACTGACGCAGTACTGACTGACTGACTGACTGCAGTACTGACTGACTGACTGACCGCAGTACTCTGACTGACTGACTGACCGCAGTTGACTGACTGACTGACCGCAGACTGACTGACTGACTCGCAGTACTGATGACTGACCGCAGTCTGACTGACTGACTGACCCGCAGTAACTGAACTGACTGACTGACCGCAGTACTAGACTGACTGACTGAACGCAGTACTGACTGACTGACTGACCGCAGTACTGACTGACTGACTGACCGCAGTACTGACTGACTGACTGACGCATACTGACGCACTGACTAGACTGACTGACTGACGACATAGACTGACTGACTGACCGCAGTACTGACTGACTGACTGACCGCAGTACTGACTGACTGACTGACTGACCGCAGTAAACTGACTGAACTGACTGACTGACCGCGTAGCACTGACTGACGACGCAGTACTGACTGACTGACGAGACTGACCGCAGTACTGACTGACTGACTGACTGACCCAGTCACGATGACTGACTGACTGACCTGCAGTACTGACGACTGACTGACTGACGCAGATGACTGACTGACTGACCCGCAGTAACTGACGACTGACTGACCGCAGTACTGACTGACTGACTGACCGCAGTACTGACTGACTGACTGACCGCAGTACTGACTGACGGACTGACCGCAGTACTGACTGACTGACTGACCGCAGTACTGACTGACTGACTGACCGCAGTACTGACTGACTGACTGACCGAGCAGGACTGACTGACTGACCGCAGGACTGACTGACTGACCGAGCACGGACTGACTGACTGACCGCAGCACTGACTGACTGACTACCGCAGCACTGTATGACTGACCGCAGCACTGTCTGACTGTCCGCGAGCACTGACTGACTGTCCGCAGCACTGACTGACTGTCCGCAGCACTGACTGATGTCCGCAGCACTGACTGACTGTCCGCAGCACTGACTGACTGCGCACTGACTGACTGACCGCAGCACTGACTGACTGACCGCAGCACTGACTGACTGACCAGCAGCACTAGACTGACTGACAGCAGCACTGACTGACTGACAGCAGCATCTGACAGACTGACAGCAGCACTGACTGACTGACAGCAAGTACTGACTGACTGACACGTACTGACTGAGACAGCAGTACTGACTGACTGACAGCAGTACTGACTGACTGACAGCAGTACTGACTGACTGACAGCAGTACTGACTGACTGACAGCGGTACTGACTGACTGACAGCGGTACTAGATTGACAGCAGGTACTGAGACTGACTGACAGCGGTACTGACTGACTGACTGACAGCGGTACTGACTGACTGACTGACAGCGGTACTGACTGACTGACTGAAGCGGTACTGACTGACTGACTGACCGCGGTACTGACTGACTGACGACGCGGTCGGACTGACTGACTGACCGCGGTACTGACTGACTGACTGACCGCGGTACTGACTGATCTGACTGACGCGGTACGACTGACTGACCGCGTACTGATGACCGCGGTACTGACTGGCTGACCGCAGTACTGACTGACTGACTGCTTGATTGATTGATTGATTTGATAACACAGAACTGACTGACAGACCACAGGACTGACTCCAGTACTGACTGATCTTGGTCTTGTCACTGTCTCATTGGTATACACTTGGTCTGGTTGTGATCTAGGTCTTGTGGGTTTTAGTCTTGACTCTAACTCTGGTGTGTTACTCTTCTAGGTAAATCCCACCTGGCCATCGTTCAGAAGGTGAACAACGAGGGGGAGGGGGATCCCTTCTACGAGGTGCTGGGATTGGTCACCTTGGAGGACGTAATCGAGGAGATCATCAAATCAGAGATCCTGGATGAGTCCGACCTTTATAGTGAGTCAAACTACACGTCGACGATGGATCAATCCAGAGTCCATTTACTTAAACTGTAGTGAACTGTGTGGAGTCTAATGAGTTAAATTGAGCATGGCCATTAGTAAACCCTACTCCTGGAGAACTACCCTCCTGCAGGATTTGGTTCCAATCCTATTCTAACACATCTGATTCTACTAATCAGCTTCTCCTCAGGACCATGATTAGGTCAATGAAGCGTGTAACTGCAGGGCTGTACTTGGTGGCATTTGGGCATGGTATTTGTTTTTATTTAAATGTGTTTTGGGTACATATTCCCATTCAAAATGAATTAAATAGTTAAATAAAGGTTAAAATAATGAATATGTGTAGGGCTAGAGCAAAAGTGTACCTATTCGCTTCCCAGGGGAGCTTTGGCCTCTCCTGCTAAAGATTCGTTTTTTATTGAAAATGTTTTACGATAGTAAATTCACTAGTGTCATGTGTACATGCTGTAACGTTTTTGACTTGAGGTAATTGTTTATAGGTGCCAGGTAGGTCGGCGTGCCAGATAAATTGTATGATTTTTCCTTTTTGTTTGTGAGGGAATGAGTCCCGTCTGGTCCGTCAAATCTATACCAATGCAAAGGACTGGAAAGTCAACTTTTCATTAACCATTAAAAACATTAGAAATAACTTAAAAACAATGAGGCTTCTAATTAGGCTTCTCCAAGCTCTGATGCTGCTGATGGTCATTAGTAGCCTACCAAACTTGCTAACTGCCTGGTACTCAGCACTCTATTGTCCCTCTAATCACTCTGACATTAATGCAAATGTAATCGAAAATCTAATCAAAGACTTCATGAGAGCCCATGAGCTCATGTTGCACAACATTTTTATCGGCTATGCAATTGCCTGAGAAAACAGAGTGATGGCCTCTATTAAAAAGAGGATCCCATCAGCTTTCTATAGGCTAGGCCTACTATATTTATTTCTAAACTTTTCTAATATTAAGCACATTGCTTATCTTTACTACAGGAGCGTAGTCTACCTGGCTGGCATGAAAATGAACCACAGGAAAGTGCATAGATGACATGTATTTTTCCCCCCTGCCCCTGTTTTGAGACTGGTGCATGATAATGGTCCATTCTAAATCAAAACAAATMTCATACATATAATATTTAGTATGTGTAAAGACAAGATTAAATCAAGAATTGTCTGATGGGTGACAATATTAGCCTATCGCTTGTGAATTATGAACTCAGCAAAAAAAGAAACGTCCTCTCACTGTCAACTGCGTTTATTTTCAGCAAACTTAACGTGTGTAAATATGTGTATGAACATGACAAGATTCAACAACTGAGACATAAACTGAACAAGTTCCACAGACATGTGACTAACAGAAATGGAATAATGTGTCCCTAAACAAAGGSGGYGTCWAAATCAAAAGTAWKAYWKAYTAACTGGTGTGGCCACCAGCTGCATTAAGTACTGCTGTGCATCTCGTCCTCATGGACTGCACCAGATTTGCCAGTTCTTGCTGTGAGATGTTAGCCCACTCTTCCCCCAAGGCACCTGCAAGTTCCCGGACATTTCTGGGGGGAATGACCCTAGCCCTCACCCTCCGATCCAACAGGTCCCAGACGTGCTCAATGGGATTGAGATCTGGGCTCTTCGCTGGCCATGGCAGAACACTGACATTCCTGTCTTGCAGGAAATCACGCACAGAACGAGCAGTATGGCTGGTTGCATTGTCATGCTSGAGTGGCAATGTCATGCTGGAGGGTCATGTCAAGATGAGCCTGCAGGAAGGGTACCACATGAGGGAGGCGGATGTCTTCCCTGTGACAGACAGCGTTGAGATTGCCTGCAATGACAACAAGCTCAGTCCGATGATGCTGTGACACACCGCCCCAGACGGAACCTCCACCTTTAAATCGATCCCGCTCCAGAGTACAGGCCTCGGTGTAACGCTCATTTCTTCGACGATAAACGCAAATCCGACCATCACACCTGGTGAGACAAAAACGCGACTTGTCAGTGAAGAGCACTTTTTGCCAGTCCTGTCTTGTCCAGCGACGGTGGGTTTGTGCCCATAAGCGACGTTGTTGTCGGTGATGTTTAGTGAGGACCTGCCTAACAACAGGCCTACAAGCTCTCAGTCCAGCCTCTCTCAGCCTATTACGGACAGTCTGAGTACTGATGGAGGGGTTCCTTGTGTAACTCGGGCAGTTGTTGTTGCCATCCTGTACCTGTCTCGCAGGTTTGATGTTACACGGAACCCAAACCGGCTGCACGCGTGCGCTACCGTGCATAAATGTATTTTGCCCCCCCACACCAAACGTGATCACGACACGCAGGTTAAAATATTAAAACAAACTCTGAACCAATTACATTAATTTGGGGACAGGTCGAAAAGCATTAAACATGTATGGCAATTTAGCTAGCTAGCTTGCACTTGCTAGCTAATGTTAATTTGTCCTATTTAGCTAGCTTGCTGTTGCTAGATAATTTGTCCTGGGATATAAACATTGAGTTATTTTACCTGAAATGCACAAGGACCTCTACTCCGACAATTAATCCACACATAAAACGGCCAACCGAATCGTTTCTAGTCATCTCTCCTCCTTCCAGGCTTTTTCATCTTTGAACTTATATGGCGATCGCATCTAAACTTTCATTGTATTTCCACGACAACCGGCAACAAAGTTCGTCTTTCAATCACCCACGTGGGTATAACCAATGAGGAGATGGCACGTGGGTACCTGCTTCTATAAACCAATGAGGAGATGGGAGAGGCAGCGCTATCTGCGTCAGAAATAGGAATGAGTTCTATTTTAGTACTTGGCGTCGCAGACGCTCGCGAGCAGTGTGGGTGCAATAATTGAATAACATGGATTTKTAAATMTATTTTGCAACGCTCGCGCACGCGARGTGTCCGGTCTGGTCAGCATGTTAGGATGTGCCGATCCTGTGCAGGTGTTGTTACACGTGGTCTGCCACTGTGAGGACGATCAGCTGTCCGTCCTGTCTCCCTGTAGCACTGTCTTAGGCGTCTCACAGTAAGGACATTGCAATTTATTGCCCTGGCCACATCTGCAGTCCTCATGCTACAAGCATATCTAAGGCACGTTCACGCAGATGAGCAGGGACCCTGGRCGTCTTTCTTTTGGTGTTTTTCAGAGTCAGTAGAAAGGCCTCTATAGTGTCCCAAGTTTTCATAACTGTGACCTTAATTGCCTAAAGTGTCAGTGTCTTAACGACCGTTCCATAGGTGCATGTTCATTAATTGATTATGGTTCATTGAACAAGCATGGGAAACAGTGGTTCAACCATTTACAAGTAAGATCTGTGAAGTTATTTGGATTTTTACTAAATATCTGTGAAAGACAGGGTCCTGAAAAAGGGACATTTTCTTTTTTTGCTGAGCTTATGTCATCACTTGTGAATGATGCCCAGCATAAGAAACAATACCTTTTTTTTGTGACTTGTTCGAATCATAGTCGCACACCTCATGTAGCCTAGCCCATAGGCCTATATGTTTTGATAAGGTTTTTATCACAACTAAAGTGGCCAAATAAATTCTTAAAATTAAGCACATTAATCTTCTTTACAAGGCATGTAGAGCCTAACTGGGCTACATAAGCAGCGTSTGKATTTCAAGTTTGGGGAAGATSATTTTCWCCATAAAAATGCACATTWATAATAAGAACAATACATGAATAATCATATTTGCMGTCACTTTTGATAATGGTGTTTTCCACCATCCTGCGCTAATAATGTGGAGAAATAGCCTTATAGTTTGTCATATTTTAAGCTAAATGTTCTGATCTGTTGCGTCATCCTCATTGAGTAAAAAAGTTTTTTTTGATGCTAGTTGTTGTATTAATTTGGGATCTATTGCATCCCACAACTGTCCCAGACTGTTTGGAATATTTATTTCTCGCACAGAATAGAATAGGTCGGTTTTTGTACTATGGGGGATAGTAGATGGACATAGGCTAGTGCTTTTGCTGTTCGTCAGGCATACTCATCTTGTTGGCTGAGACAAAAAGTAAATGTGGACAGTTCTTCCAATAACTTCAATATGCGCCCCGGAATTGGATAAGGACGCGCACAGTTGCCTCCCCAATGTTTCTGTCTTCACTTGTAGCCTGTGAAAAAGACCCGATCACGTGATGCAGAGCCATGTGAGTGAGAGGTGCTTCGGCGCACGCATGCGCATTCAGGGAGAAGGGAACAACGGCCACTGGTCGCAAAAGGCATGGGTTCTTTTAGGGTGCATTACGGCCACACAAAGGGGTTGCCACCGGAAAATTAGAGGCGTTATTAAGTGCTTGTCAAATTGTGAATGAGAGACTGATGAAGTGTGTACAGCCCTCGCAATAAACAGCTCACGCGTTTCAATTGACTTTGTTCAAATCATCATTGGAGTGGCATTATGGAGTCTTACAAAATATTAACAATCTAAACACATTGTCCAACGTTTGTAGAACATTAATACCTCTAAATTAAGCATATAGGAGTACCTATTACTTTAACAGCAGAATAGCCGCATGTGTGCACTCCCTCTTCGTTTGGAGAAAATATCCTTTCTATTTTATTCAGCTTTGTTCAATTGTATTGTTCATACTAAAATAATYCCAATGGAATTCTAACCAAATCTTGTCTGCTAAATGAACTAGTGTAGCCCATAYTCATATGGCAGAGCCAGATCAGGTTCTAACTTAAGGATAACTAAGAGTATGCTATTCTGTTAATCTGAAATAGACTACATTTTCTTCATATCATGTTTCTTTAGACCTGTCTAAAATAAATAATGGATTTATTGTGAAGGTGTAGGCTACATTAAATGGATTTATTAGACTTTTTAAAATGTATATGTTCCAAAGGTCTGCATCAGTGGCTTGTAGGTGTGTGGAAGCCAGGAGATGCTAAATGTGTTTGTTAATTAACGATCAATTACCGTGAGACCGACAGTTATTTGCTTGACAATCACCGGCTGACMAAATTTCGTGACCGCCACAGCCCTACTCAGGCCTAAAAATGTCCAGCCCGGTAAATGAGCAGAGTGAACCCAAATTGTGAACAATTGTCCGTTCASAAAGTGTACCGTAAACCCAGTCTCTACCGCCCCGTAGCACTCATGTCGGTAGCCATGAAGTGCTTTGAAAGGTTGGTCATGGCTCACATCCACACCATCATCCCGGAAACCCTAGACCCACTCCAATTCACATACCGCCCAACAGATCCACAGATCACGCAATCTCAATCACACTCCARACAGCCCTTTTCCACCTGAACAAAAGGAACACCTATGTCAGAATGCTGTTCATTAACTACAGCTCAGCGTTCAACACCATAGTGTCCACAAAGCTCATCACTAAGCTAAGGACCCTGGGACTAAACACCTCCCTCTGCAACTGGATCTTGGACTTTCTGACGGGCCGCCCCCAGGTGGTAAGGGTAGGCAACAATACATCTGCCACGCTGATCCTCAACACTGGGGCCCCTCAGGGCTGCGTGCCAAGTCCCCTCCTGTACTCCCTGTTCACCCATGACTGCGTGGCCAAGCACAACTCAAACACCATCATTATGTTTGCTGACGACACAACTTCAACGTGGTAGGCCTGATCACCAACAACGACGAGACAGCCTATAGGGAGGAGGTCAGAGACCTGGCCGTGTGGTGCCAGGACAACAACGTCTCCTCAACGTGAACAAGACAAAGGAGATGATCGTGGACTACAAGAAAAGGAGGGCCGAACACGCCCCATTCACATCGACGGGCTGTAGTGGAGCGGGTTGAGAGTTTCAAGTTCCTTGGTGTTCACTACACCAGAAAACTATCATGGTCCAAACACACCAAGAAAGTTGTGAAGTGTGCATGACAATGCCTTTTCCCCCTCAGGAGACTGAAAAGATTTGGCATGGGCTCCAGATCCTCAAAAAGTTCTACAGCTGCACATCGAGAGGCCTGACCGGTTGTATCAGCGCCTGGTATGGCAACTGCTCAGCATCCAACCGTAAGGCGCTACAGAGGGTAGTGCGTACAGCCTGGTACATCACTGGGCCAAGCTTCCTGCCATCCAGGACTTATATAACTAGGTGGTGTCAGAGGAAGGCCCAAAAATTGTCAGACTTCAGTCAACCAAGTCATAGACTGTTCTCTCTGCTACCACACGGCAGCTGTGCCAAGTCTAGGTCCAAAAGGCTCCTTAACAGCTTCTACTCCCAAGCCATAAGACTGCAAACAATTAATAAAATGGGCACCCAGACTTTTTGCATTGACCCCCCCTTTGTTTTTACACTACTGTACTCTCGCTGTTTATTATCTATGCATAATGTATTTCACCCCTACCTACATGTACAAATTACCTCGACTAACCTGTACCCCCACACATTGACTCGGTACCGGTATCCCTGTATATAGCCTAATTATTGTTATTTTATTGTTAATTTTTACTTCAGTTTATTTGGTAACTTTTTTTCTTAAAACTGAATTGTTGGTTAAGGGCTTGTACGCATTTCACGGTAAGGTCAACACATGTTGTATTCGCGGCACATTGACATACGATTTGATTTGAATCGTACAATCAGAATCTCAAAAACTCTCTCGCCACACAACACTAAAGGTTATCAGACATACGGTAGTCTTCATAAACAACTGAACACATAAAACAACACGGTGTAAATGACAATAAAACGAATGAAATACCGGTTGGAGACAGTCGTGATCAGTCAATCGAATCCGCCAAAGACAGGAAGGCCACGGAGAACAACAAAGATGGGTAGTCCAACGATCTACATTAGTAGATCTGAGCCGTGTTGTTATTGCGACACGAATTACAATAACAACTTTTAAATACGTCAAACTTTAAATACGTCAAACTTTTAAATACAAGCAAACAAACCG
>NC_036844.1:3007351-3066925 GCF_002910315.2 Salvelinus sp. IW2-2015 | reverse complement strand
AGATAGCTAATTATTGTTATTTTAGTTAATTTTTACTTCAGTTTATTTGGTAACTTTTTTTCTTAAAACTGAATTGTTGGTTAAGGGCTTGTACGCATTTCACGGTAAGGTCAACACATGTGTATTCGGGCACATGTGACATACGATTTGATTTGAATCGTACAATCAGAATCTCAAAAACTCTCTCGCCACACAACACTAAAGGTTATCGAAACTACCGGTAGTCTTCATAAACAACTGAACACATAAAAAACACGGTGTAAATGAATAAAACGAATGAAATACCGGTTGGAGACAGTCGTGATCAGTCAATCGAATCCGCCAAGAACAGGAAGCCACGGAGAACAACCAAAGATGGGTAGTCCAACGATCTACATTAGTAGATCTGAGCCGTGTTGTTATTGCGACACGATTACATACAAACTTTTAAATACGTCAAACTTTAAATACGTCAAACTTTTAAATACAAGCAAACAAACCGAAGTTAAAGGAGAGCTTTCAGAACTGAGGGATTGACACTTCCTCATTCCACCCACTGTCAGCCATCTTTTGTGCAAGCTGACGCTGGCTATTTAATAGGAAATGAAAAGGTAAGCGCCCCATGGGAGGGAGACTGAGACGGTTTAAGGACAAATTCAGGGCCGTCAGTGCCTAAACATGTCAGTCCAGTGCTTAAACATGTCAGTCAGTGGCTAAACATGTCAGTCAGTGCTAACATCAGTCGGTGCTAAACATGTCAGTCAGTTAAACATGTTAGTCAGTGCTAAACATGTAGTCGATGCTAACATGTCAGTCGGTGCTAAACAGTGTAGTCAGTGCTAAAATGTCAGTCAGTGCTAAACATGTCAGTCGGTGCTAAAACATGTAGTCGTGCTAAACATGTTAGTCAGTGCTAAACATGTTAGTCAGTGCTAAACATGTCAGTCAGTGCTAAACATGTCAGTCGGTGCTAAACATGTCAGTCAGTGCAAACATGTCAGTCAGTGCTAAACATGTCAGTCAGTGCTAAACATGTAGTCAGTGCTAAACATGTTTAGTCAGTGCTAAACTTTAGTCAGTGCTAAACATGTTAGTCAGTGCTAACATGTCAGTCAGTGCTAAACATGTAGTCAGTGCTATTCAGTCAGTGCTAAACATGTTAGTCAGTGCTAAACATGTTAGTCAGTGCTAAACATGTCAGTCAGTGAACGGTAAACATGTCAGTCAGTGCTCTAACATGTCAGTCGTGTGCTAAACATGTCAGTCGGTGCTAACATGTCAGTCGGTGCTAACATGTTAGTCGGTGCTAAACATGTCAGTCGGTGCTAAACATGTCAGTCGGTGCATACATGTCAGTCGGTGCTAAACATGTCAGTCGGTGCTAAAACATGTCAGTCGGTGCTAAACATGTCAGTCGGTGCTAACATGTCAGTCGGTGCTAACATGTCAGTCGGTGCAACAAGTCAGCGGTGCTAACATGTCAGGTCGGTGCTAACATGTCAGTCGGTGCTAAACATGTCAGTCGGTGCTAAACATGTCAGTCGGTGCTAAACATGTCAGTCGGTGCTAAACATGTCGTCGGGTGCTAAACATGTCAGTCGGTGCTAAACATGTCAGTCGGTGCTAAACATGTCAGTCGGTGCTAAACATGTCAGTCTGCTACATGTCAGTCGTGCTAACATGTCAGTCGGTGCTAAACATGTCAGTCGGGTGCTAAACATGTCAGTCGGTGCTAAACATGTCAGTCGGTGCTAAACATGTCAGTCGTGCTAAACATGTCAGTCGGTGCAACATGTCAGTCGGTGCTAACATGTCAAGTCGGTGCTAAACATGCAGTCGGTGCTAAACATGTCAGTCGGTGCTAAAACAGTCAGTCGTGCTAAACATGTCAGTCGGGTGCTAAACATGTAGTCGTGCTAAAACATGTCAGTCGGTGCTAAACATGTCAGGGGGTCACGTGCTAAACATGTCAGTCGGTGCTAAAACATGTCAGTCGGGTCTAACATGTCAGTCGGTGCTAAACATGTTCAGTCGGTGCTAAACATGTCAGTGTGCTAAACATGTCAGTCGGTGCTAAACATGTCAGTCGGCTAACATGTCGTCGGTGCTAAACATGTCAGTCGGTGCTAAACATGTCAGTCGGTGCTAAACATGTCAAGTCGGTGCTAACATGTCAGTCGGTGCTAAACATGTCAGTCGGGTTAAAAACTGTCAGTCGGTGCTAACATGTCAGTCGTGCTAAACATGTCGTCGTGCTAAACATGTCGTCGGTGCTTAAACATGTCAGTCGTTGCTAAACATGTCATCGGTGCTAAACATGTCAGTCCGGTGCTAACATGTCAGTCGGTGCTAATCAGTCGGCTGTCAGTCAGGTGCTAAACATGTCAGTCGGTGCAAAATGTCAGTCGGTGCTAAACATGTCAGTCGGTGCTAAACATGTCAGTCAGGTGCTAACAGTTGTCAGTCGTTGCTAAACATGTCAGTCGTGCTAAACATGTCAGTCGGTCTGACATGTCAGTCAGTAACATGTAGTCGTGCTAAACTGTCAGTCGTGCTAACATGTCAGTCAGTGCTAAACATGTCAGTCAGTGCTAATCAGTCAGTGTAAACATGTCAGCTTGCCGTTTTCCCTCTTCCTCTCTCCAGCTGACAATAGGAACAGGAAGAAGGTGGACCCGAACAAGAGGACGCGTGACTTCTCTGCGTTTAAAACACACGGAGAACGAGTGCAAGGTGAAGATCTCTCCCCAGTTGATGCTGGCTGCCGCATCGCTTCCTGGCACAGGTGAGTGGACTATCATTAAGCACGATTGAGCCTGCCTAATGTCTTATAATACCTTTATAATAAATGGTCTCTCTAAATCAATGAAAGTAGCTATTTGTATCAACAGAAACAGCTGGTATTTAGATCTGGATGATAATGGGGTTAGACATAATTCTCATACACAAGTTTTATGATGCATTTTAACCGCATTTTTAATGCATTATACACCCTTTAAGTGTAACGATCTGTCTGAATTGAAGGCGCTTCTGTAAGTCTGATTTCCGGGTGTGCTCTCTCCCCATTCAACCCTCACCCCCTCTCTCCTTTCCAACAGAGGTGAGTCTTCAGTCCCTGTCAGGTCACTGAGAAGGTGTTACTGAGGATCCTGAGGCACCCTGATGTCATCCAGGAGATCAAATTCAATGACAGCGACAAGCGATCCGCTCTACACTACATCTACCAGAGAGGCAAACCTGTCGACTACTTCATACTCATACTGCAGGTACCCAGTACTCTATCTCTCTTGCTCTCTCTCTTTGCTCTCTCTTGCTCTCTCGCTTCTCTTGCTCTCTCTTGCTCTCTCTCGCTCTCTCTCGCTCTCTCTCGCTCTCTCACACACCTCTGCATAGAGGCAAACGTATATCGACTACTTCATACTCATACTGCAGGTACCCAGTTCTCTCTCTCTCTCTTGCTCTCTCTTGCTCTCTCTTGCCTCTCTTGCCTCTCTTGCTCTCTTGCTCTCTGCTCTCTCTTCGCTCTCTCTCCGCTCTCTCTTCTCGCTCTCTCTCTCGCTCTTCTCTCCTCTCTCGCTCTCTCTGCTCTCCGCTCTTTCTCTCTCGTCTCTCTCTCGCTTTTCTCTCTCGCTCTTCTCTTTTCGCTCTTTTCTCTTCGCTCTTTCTCTCTCGCTCCTTTCTCTCTCGCTCTCTCTCCAGCTTTCTCTTCGCTCTTTCTCTCTCGCTCTCGCACACACCTCTACATCTAGCATAGAGGAAACGTATATCGACTACTTCGTACTCATACTGCAGGTAACCAGTACTCTATCTCTCTTGCTCTCTCTCGCTCGCTCTTGCTCTCTCTTGCTCTTGCTCTCTCTCTCTCACACACCTCTACATCTAGCATAGAGGCAAACGTATATCGACTACTTTGTACTCATACTGCTGGTACACTCACACGCGTGCAAAAGCACACACGCACTTAAACTGCAATACCACATTGTGGCATCTATCCTATTCTTGCAGGTTTTATTTATTTTATTTTTTATTTCTTTATTTAACAAGGCATGGTAGAGAGGTAGACTGCTCACTTACAGCTTTAAACACACGCAATCTGTCTGAAATCTGACTTGCCTACTACTTAATAAAACTGCATACTCTTGACTAATCGTACTACATACTATTTAGAACATACTGTTTAGTCAAATCGAATGCAGTAAGTAACAAATATCAACATACTACTCAGCCGTACTGAGAATTCATCATCTAATGCGGAATTGCATTGATTCCTGCCATTCGTTCATTCTGGTAAAGCTCGTCACCATATCTGATTATCAGCTGTTGTCAAACACACGGGTCTCAAGGCGATTCTCTTCCTCAGTAGTGTGCAGCAAATTCTACTAGARGACAAGCCAAAATGTATGAAATCCTTGCATTTGAAGCCTAAAACATTTTTMAAATTTCACGTACTCTAAAGTACGTTCTATTTTCGCATGCCCAAAATCTCTACTGTTTAGAACGCAAGTACGGGTATTCAGACACAGCCACAGACTTCTTGACTGTGAATTAGGCTCAACTGTGTGGTTCCTTTGGTGTGACTCGGCCTACTGGCTTTAGCTGTTGGAGTGTACAGCACAATGTACAGAGCCTCGTGAAAGTCTACACACCCCTTGTTGTACAGTGTTCAGATTTTTCTAAAAGGGATTCATTTGGATTTTTTTTTTTGTACAGATCTACTCCACATAATTCAAAGTGAAAAAGTTAGAAAAAATTATTAATTAAAAATAAGATAAGAAGATGTCTTGATTGCATATGTCTTCACACCCCAGAGTTAATATTTGGTAGAAGCATCTTTAGCTGCCTTTTAACTCTTAGAGCAACCTATGTCATTAGTTTTTGACAAAATTGCCCAAGCTCAGTCAGTTTTTTTAAGCAGATTTTAAGTGCTTACAGGTGTGTGTGTGTGTGTGTATGTGTGTGTCAAGTGACCTTGTGTGACGCTTAGCTGTGGTGCAGACCTGCCCTTCACTAATTGATCCCTTTATGTAAGGAGAAACCGAAAGAGGGAAGAGGAGGGGAGAGGGAGGATTGGAAAGGGGAGGAAAATACAGTTGAAGTCGGAAGTTTAATATACACTTAGGTTATTAAAACTAGTTTTCAACCACTCCACAAATTTCTTGTTAGCAAACTATAGTTTTGGCAAGTCGGTTAGGACATCTCCTTTGTGCATGACACAATAATTAATTTTTCCAACAATTGTTTACGGACAGATTATTTCACTTATTTCACGGTATCACAATTCCAGTGGGTCAGAAGTTTACATGCATTAAGTTGACTGTGCCTTTAAACAGCTTGGAAAATTCCAGAAAATTATGTCATGGCTTTAAGAAGCTTCTGATAGGCTAATTGACATAATTTGAGTCAATTGAAGGTGTACCTGTGGATGTATTTCAAGGCCTACCTTCAAACTCAGTGCTCTTTGCTTGACATCATGGGAAAATCAAACTAAATCAGCCCCCAAAAATTGTAGACCTCCACAAGTCTGGTTCATCCTTGGGAGCAATTTCAAATGCCTGAAGTACCGGCACGTCATTGCTGTACAAACAATAGTACGCAAGTATAAACACCATGGGACCACGCAGCCGACATACCGCTCAGGAAAGAGACGCTTTCTGTCTCCTAGAGATGAACGCACTTTGATGCGATAAGTGCAAATCAATCCCAGAACAACAGCAAAGGACCTTGTGAAGATGCTGGAGGAAACAAGTACAAAAGTATCTATATCCACAGTAAAATGAGTCCTATATCGAGAGAACCTGAAAGGCCTCTCAGCAAGGAAGAAGCCACTGCTCTAAACCTCCATAAAAAATCCAGACTACTTGCAACTGCACATGGGGACAAAGATCATACTTTTTGGAGAAATGTCCTCTGGTCTGATGAAACAAAAAAAATAACTGTTTGGCCATAATGATCATTGTTATGTTTGGAGGAAAAAGGGGGAGGCTTGTAAGCCAAAGAACACCATCCCAACCGTGAAGCACGGGGGTGGCAGCATCATGTTGTGGAAGTGTTTTGCTGCAGGAGGGACTGGTGCACTTCACAAAATAGATGGTATCATGAGGTAGGAAAATTATGTGGATATATTGAAGCAACATCTCCAGACATCAGTCAGGAAGTTAAAGCTTGGTCACAAATGGGTCTTCCAAATGGACAATGACCCCAAGCGTACTTCCGAAGTTATGGCAAAATGGCTTAAGGACAACAAAGTCAAGGTATTGGAATGGCCATCACAAAGCCCTGACCTCAATCCAATAGAATATTTGTGGGCAGCACTGAAAAAGTGTGTGCGATCAAGGAGGCCTACAAACCTGACTCAGTTACACCAGCTCTGTCAGGAGGAATGGGCCAAAATTCACCCAACTTATTGTGGGAAGCTTGTGGAAGGCTACCTGYAACATTTGACCCAAYTTAAACAATTTAGAGGCAATGCTACCAAYTACTAATTGAGTYTATGTAAACTTCTGACCCACTGGGAATGTGATGAAAGAAATAAAAGCTGAAATAAATAATTATCTCTACTATTATTCTAACATTTCACATTCTTAAAATAAAGRGGTGATCCTAACTGACCTAATAACAGGGAATTTTTACTAGGATTAAATGTCAGGAATTGTGAACAACTGAGTTTAATGTATTTGGCTAAGGTGTATGTAAACCTCCGACCTCAACTGTAGAATGGTGAGTGACACTTTAACATCATTCTCATTCCGACAAGAATCACATCCCTGTTTAAGTCAGCGCTATGCTGCATCAGGCACACACGCATCAGTCCACTCTGACTGCGGACCGTAAAAGCCTGCAGTGTTTAGACTAGTATGTTTGCCTAGCCCACAGACACACTGCCTCACAGAGCACATCATTAAATCATAGCCTGGAGTTCCGCTCCCTTAATGGCGCTCGGGCAAAGGTTAACCCTCCCCTCACACACACACACACACACACTACCCCATGCTGATTCACTGCGGGGATTACCCAGATCAACCTGGGGAAGAGATCGGGGCGATGAGTCTTAAACGGCCCTGGGTAATCAGTCATTTCAGCACGGCTGTCAGTGTGTGTAATTGTGCAAGGTTTTAATCTCTTCTGAGAAAGGGCAAGGCACTACAAGTGTACATACCATAGCCTACCACAATACACACAGACGATACATCAACACAACACATAGACCAGGGGTATTCAGGTGCTATTAATTGTTTACAAAGCCCTCTCTCCGCTGACACTCAAYTAGCTGCCGACGTTATTCGTGACCTTGTATCCCAGGCTGAGACGGAGTCACRTGAAGCAGTGAAGCTAATCACAGGGAACTTTAACCATCATATCAGCAATATGTTKCACGTCCGACCTGAAATGAAGCCTGTCTGGACCTCCGTTATGGTAACATCCCAGGTGCGTATTTTTCCATGGCGCTACCCAGTCTTGGGGTTTCYGATCATAACGTGGTTCAGCTCATCCCAGCTAATGAAGCCCTCCAGGACTGTTTTGAGTCCACTGACTGGGCGGTCCTGGCGGACAGAACCAATGACCTGGAAGAGGCAGCGCATACCGTCTCGGAGGACATCCGTTTCTGTGAGGATCTCGTTATTTCTAAAAAAAGAAAGTCAACATCTTCCCCAATAATAACSCGTGGGTAACTCAGGAATTAAAAGAGCTCCTCAACCAGAAAAAACGAGTGTTTTAAATCAGTGCAAGGCAGCATACAAAGACAAATTAGAAAACCTTTTCAAGGACAGTAGGAAAGGCTGGCAAGGGCATCACAGGCTACAAACCAATGAGACATTGTGTGACCATCGAAATGACCWTGCTTTTGCAAGTGATTTGAACAGTTTCTATTGTAGGTTTGACYTGTGKTTTTGCATCGCAGCAGAAAATGGCCTTGGACAGTATAGACAGCATACCAGTTGATATACAGATCTCTCTGAATGACGTCAAGCAATACTTTCAACGTGTCAAGCAAACTAAAATGATATGGTCCAAAAAGCATCAGCAGCCAGGCAGTTCAGGCATGCGCAGACCAGCTCGCATTACCGTTCCAGAAGCTGTTCCAGCTGTCACTGAACCGGGATAATTCCAGTCTTATGGAAAAAGTCTACTGATTTGTCCCAATACCTGAAAAGAACGAAAAGATCTGTACCTAATGAATTGTTTTGAAAAAGTAATTGAAAAACAAATTCTCTCTGGTCTCCCTTCCCAATTAGAACCAAATGAATTTGCCTACCGTGGGTGTTGATAATGGGTTACTGGTCAAGCTGAAGAATATCTACGAACATTTAGAGAAGGCAAAAATAGCCTAGTGAAATTGTGTTCATTGWCTTCAGTAGTGCGTTTAACACCATCCAACCCCACCTACTGGTGGATAATCTGGTGAATTTGGGTGTCCGCTCTCTACTGATCAACTGGGTTAACATTTTCCTTGAATAGTTTCCTTGAAATCAACGTTAAGAAAACGAAAGAGATGGAAATGGATTTCAGAAGGAACAAAACTCCGCCACCTCCTACGAAGATCAATGGGGAATCAGCTGATTTAGAGTGACCACATATAAGTACCTGGGGATCCAAATAGACAAACTGAAATGCAAGGACTGTGCCTTTGCAAAGATCAAGAAATTGCAACCGATAATGTTTTTTGACGCAAACCGAACCGTTTTAATGTCGAACCGCCATATCTTCCAAATGTTCTGTAAATCTGTCCTCCAGAGTGTGCTGTCCTTTGGTCTGATATGCATGTTTGGAAACAAGACCAAGTCAAGCTTCAGCGCTTGATTAAGACAGCGGGAAGGATAATTGGTATAGATCAAGAATCAGTCATCAARCTGTACACAAACCTCCTAAAACTTGAAAGCATTTTACAGGACAGATCCCCTTCACTGKAAACTCKGRCACAGCAGCAGCCGGACAAGGGGAAAGAGGRTTCTTAAAAAGACAATCAAAACCGATAGATATGGGGACTTTTTATTCCAACAGCCATTACGCTGTATAATAGTCTGTCGATCCCTCGAGTATACAGCATATTGCACTTTCACTTTTAAATGTGTACCTATGGCACTTTCAAATAATTCTGTTGTGTGGTTTCTGTGTTTTCGTGTTTTATGTACCGTCTTTTTAAGCAGATGGGATAATAAAGTTGACCTGAATCTGAAGTATTTGAGAAGGTCCAGTCACACTCTTCCTCGGTGGCAAAGGTCCGGATGGATAATGTAATTTATCGGTGTAGTAACAAACCTCCACCTCGCATCCCATGCGACCCCAAACTGTTCTCAGCCAACAAGAGGGGTGTGAACATTTTGTAGTTTTAAAGCTTATTTCCTGCAATTTTTGACATTTAGCATGCGGCAGAGATTTGTTTTTGCTGTTTTAAAGCAATTTTTTTGCAATTCTACACATTCTTCCATGTCTTATGTGTGTTTATGATACCAGGGGACGAAGCCCGACCGTGTGTAAATAAAATAAAAAAATGTTCTGTGTGTTTTGTTGATGATACCCAAGGTGACACTGTGCAGATACAGGTACAGCAACATGAGCACAGTTGCTCTCGTTTCACCATTCAGGAAGGTGTGTGTGCACGGTTGTGTGTGTATGTGTCATCTGTTGGGAGTCATTGGGATGTGTTTTGCCAGGGCACATTGACATTAGACCGTGTGTGTGTGTGTGTGTGTGTGTGTGAGACACTGGAACCTCAGCATGCACACCTGCACTGTGATATAATATTGATGAGACCGCCAGGGTTCTCTTTTACCTCGGTAGGTTGGCTCAGTCATAGAAACGTAGCAGATAGATCAGACAACATTAGCAGTAGAAATAGAATCAGAATAATCCTGGTCTGATGCTCAGGCTTAACTTGACGACTGCATAAATCGTGCGTTGATGTCAATGGAGTTAGGATTCGGGCCTTTGTGGATAGATCAGTGCTAACACAGGATACTTTAAAAAGTAGAATGTAGAAACATAGTAGACAGAAGAGACAACACCACTGAAGCAGTAGAAACGCTGCGTCTCTGTATGTTCACTTTGTCCGACTGAGATCTGTATGTCAATGTATATGAAATAAAGGTAAATACCTGCACACTGATGAATGCTCTTGCTGTTTTATTGTGCAAACTACTCKTCAGTGTGTGGGTATGTATCTTTATTTAATTGGTTTACTTTTTGTTCACAGTGCCTGCAAGTCAAAGTGTGTTATATTGCTTTGAAACTCTGTGTGTGTGTGTGTTCCTCAGGGGCGAGTGGAGGTGGAGGCTGGAAACGAGAACATGAAGTTTGAGACAGGACCCTTCTCCTACTATGGAGTCATGGCTCTTAGCTCACCATCACTGGGTGAGCACACACACACACACGTAATGTATATGTGATCAGACCACAGACACAAGCAATGCACATCAACACTGGCGCAGAGATACACACACAGACTCTCTCTCTTTCGCCCCCTTTCTCTCTCATACACACATGCACAAACAATGTGACAACTCTCTGTGCACTTGCCCCTGTCTAAACTTGTTTCAGTCCGATAGTGTTTCTAGTCTTCAGCATTTCGGCCTTCCTGAAACACCAGCTTCGCTGACCAACGTCCAGAAGTGCTCAACTCAAACACCCACACACCAGAAGGGATAGGGGAAATGCTACAACTAGCACTGTGCACAGCTCACAAAGAAATGTGTGTTAGCAAAGCTCACAAGTAGGTGAGRGTGCGTAATCACTTAGGTTTCAGGAGATCCAACAGACAGAAATGTGATCCACAGCTGATTTAATAAACAGGTAGAAAGAAACGTACACCACTGTTACCTAGGGCTGTGGCGGTGACCGTATTACCGCCACACCAGCGGTCGAGAATCATGACGGCAGTCAAATTCCACGTGACCGTTCAGTCACGGTAGCTAGGCTTCTCCAAGCTATGATGCTGCTGATGGTTGTTAGTAGCCTGCCAAACTTGCTACCTGCCGTGGACTCAGCACTCTATTGTCCCTCTAATCACTCTGACATCAATGCAAATGTCATGGAAAATCTAATCAAGCACCGAGAGAGCCCATGAGCTCATGTTGCGCATCATTTCTACAGGCTATGCAATTAATTGCCTGAGWAAACAGAGTGATGGCCTTTATTAAAGGGTGGGAGGATCCCATCAGCTTTCTATAGGCTAGGCCAAATTTCTATAGGCTAGGCCACATATATTATTTAGTATATGTAAAGACCAGATTAAATCAAGAATAATCTGATGGGTGACACTATTAGCCGATCGATCGCATCCTACAACTGTCCCAGACTATGGAATATTTCTCACACAGAATAGAATAGGTCGATTTTTGTACTATGGGGGATAGTAGATGGATCAAATGCTAGTCAAATTGTGAATGAGAGACTGATGTAGTGTGTACAGCCTGCGCAAGAACCAAAGCAGAGCTCATGCCTTTCATGCTACTTTTTTCAGATCATCACTAGTGGCATCATGCAGCCTTACAATGTATTAAAAATCAAAACATATAGCCCAACGTTTGTTGAACAACAGAAGTTACATTAATAACTCTAAATTAAGGATATAGGTGTACCTATTTCTTTGTTAACRGCTCAATGCAGAATAACCGCATGTGCGCACTKCCTCAAATCGTTTGGAGAAAATATCCTTTTTATATTTCATTCGGCTTTGTTCAATTGTATTCTTCATACTATAAAATAATGCCACGTCTGCTAAAGGAACAAGTGTAACCCACAGCTATTTAACATAGCCAGATCAGGACCTAACATAAGCAAAACTCAGTATGTTGTTCTGAAAAATACTACATTTTCTTCATATCATGTTCCTTTAGACCTGTCTAAAATAAATATGGAATTTATTGTGAAGGTGTAGGCTATATTACATGGATTTATTATAATTCTTTAAAATATAGATGTTCCAAAGGTCTGCATCAGTGGTCTGCATCATGTGTGGAAGGCAAGAGATGCTAAATGTGTTTATGTTKATTAACGGTCAATTACTGTGAGACCGGCAGTTATTTGCTTGACAATCACCGGCTGATGCAATTTCGTGACCGCCACAGCCCTAGTGTCACCTATAAAGGACAAGGTGTGTGTGTGTGCGCGTGCGCCAATGATGGGGGTGTGTGCATATCTGAGAGAACTCAGTTGGCTGGAGGGTGATGATGCCACAGTGCTGGAGGAGAGAAATGTATTGCTGAGTCCAGATGCTTTAGAAACGCTGATGACACCTAGTGGTCAGATACCAGTATGACTAGCAGCCATAGCTGCTCTGAAATATATTATTTAACCAGGCAAGTCAGTTAAGAACAAATTCTTATTTACAATGACGGCCAAACCCGGACGACGCTGGGACAATTGTATGCCGCCCTATGGGACTCCCAATCACGGCCGGTTGTGATACAGCGTGTAATCAAACCAGGGTGTCTGTAGTGACTCCTCGAGCACTGAGATGCAGTGCCTTAGTCCGCTGCAGCACTCGGAAGCCTCTACATWATCAATGTAGAGATGGTGTAAGTCATAGAAATGGATGGAGATGAGCTTTCAATGTTGTCAGTAGTGTAGTACCTCTGTAGATGGTGCTACACATGCAGGCATGAGCAGAGTAGGTTCTGGTTGTCAAAAGCCTCTTAAATGTTAAATCATCTTTCTCTCTCTCTGTGATAGTCTTCTCTGTGCTTTGTGTGCGCAGCATCTATGTAACGTGTGTGTGCATGCGCTATATGATGTGTACTGTACTACTGCCTACATGTGTCAAACTGTGTCCAACTCATGTCAGCGTCTGATGTCACTCAGTTACGCCCTACCCATTGGGCAATCTGCCCCCTCCAATCCGACAGCAGGCCTTCGTTGACCTGTGAAAATGACGAGTCACCCGGGGCGAATCTGAAATTGCATCCTATCCCCTATGTAGTGCACTACTTTATGCCATAGCCTTATGTGGCTAATCCTGGCCAAAAGTAGTGCACTATAATAGGGAATGGAGTGCCATTTTGGACACAACCTCCGTGAATGGTTCACTAAATGATGTATTGAGGTGAAAATGTCAATGTGCTCTGTGAAGGAGAAGGTTTGTCTCTTCAGGGCATCCTACAGTGCTGTTAACCACTACAGTGCTGTTACTGCCTATCGATGATTAAACAAGAGCGTCTTTCTCTCTCCCCCCCTTCTCCCCCCCCTTCGCTCAGCCGTAACTCCCCCTCTCTCCCCATCAGTGGCGTCCCCGCCTCCACGACGTCTCTCTTTAAAGAGATTCTCTCTGTTCTCTCGCTTCCCAGGTAAAGAACCAACCGCCCAGAGGGTAGGGGCAACATGAGGGAGGGAGGGGCCACTTTTTATGCCAAGATCACCTTTTTTGTTTCCCTCCCATCATCCTCTTCTTCAGAGCCCTGCTCCAGCAAGTACAACCTGACAGACAGCCTAGAGATCCACTAGAATATCAATACTTTACATTTAGGGTCAGTTACACCATGTGTTTGCCTTACCTGCTTTTCTTTGAAGTAGAATCAAATACGAAAACGTTCTACTCTTACCTCCCAAGATTTTATTCTTCTCTCATTCTGTCTTTGTTTTATTCCCTCTGGAAACCAAAGGGTGCAAAGCCTTAGTAATCTAATCAGGCCTTACTGTGAGTCAGCTTTCGAGAGCATTAGTTAGAGCAGGGTTTCCCATACTCGGTTCTGGGGCCCCCCCTGGATGCACGTTTTGGTTTATGCCCTAGCACTACACAGCTGATTCAAATAACCAACTCATCATCAAGCTGTGATTATTTGAATCAGCTTGGGAAACCCTGCTCTACCGCTCTCCTCCAGAACTCGATAGCCGACTCACAGTAGCCTGGTTAAACCAGACTGAACACTGCACTCGTTATTGTTTCACTTAATGTCACTGGTTTAACGACTCACAGGACCGCAGCGGTTAAACGTCGACTGCCGTTCGAGATGAGTCAGCTGCGCTAATCCTAGCTAATAMTGTATTGTTAGCATAATATTTGCGTATAATACTATTTAATGCGGATTTACGCTCCACTATACCCTCTGGTGGAGTAGGGTGGTATTGAATTAATAGGTTGGTGGACAAGCCGGTGCTCTGCAGTGGTCTCTCTCTCTTAGTGACTGAGTGATGTGGTGAGGTTCTACTTGCAGTTCTTACTCGGCCGATGACTGCCGATGATGGCAGCTGAGCCCTATGTGCTTTTGACGGATTGTATGCCACGTCAGGTCACATCAGTGGGTTTGTCCTCAGTCGACAGGACAGGGCAGAGCAGAGCAGAGCAGCCTGGGACAACGTCACTCAGTTGACAGGCCCTGTTCCAATAAGGTAAGGGTTCAGTTGAAGTTACATGCATATTATGCGTCTTTTCTTCCTTCCTTTCCTTCCTTCCTTGGTCTCTTCCTTGGAATACTCACTGATCTGGTTTCCTCAGTACTGCTTTTGCCAGTGACATGGAAGGAAGGATGGAGGGAAAGAAAGAAGGAAGGAAACATTATCGTCATATTGGAGCAGTGTCAGGGACTTGACATGGGTGATTCCAATTTCTTCAGACCTGTGGCAGAGCTGGACTACACAGTACCGACTGAGGAAGAGGAGGAATAGAGGAGGAAGGAAGAAACTTGCTGGATGGGGCTCTAGGTGGAGCCACTCTGCTCCACGGCACTACCTCTCATATCTGACCTCTAACCCCTACTAGTTGCCCTAACCACTGGTCCAGGGTCAGATGTTTCCTTATTACCGCATTGGTTACATTTTGGGTAATCTGATACTAGGTCTGTGGTTAAAGGCATCTTCTACTGTATCTTGTGCGATTTACCTGATCCTGTCACTAGCATAGAATTAGAGTTCTATGGTCACTACTCACTCACTTCACAGAAATCACCAAACTACCTCTGACCCACTCACTACTTCCTATACCATATAGTTCCCTAACCCCTTCCCCTAGGCACTAGAGCTGAAAAGGGCATATACGTATAGGCAATAGGATGACAGTTCAACCCAGCCTACCAAAAGACACGGTGATGCTATTACCATTTTGTCAATACCTATACAATGTTTTTAGATGTGTGCCTAGAAGGAACGAGCTAGGGGTCAAAATTGGAACAGGGCATGCATCACTCACTACACACTCCTTTTAACCCCAACTTACCCAACCACAAACACTCATACACAGTTACGACCCCCCCACCTCCCCCCATGCCAATCAGAGCCTCATTTGCATGGCATGCCTGGCGAGCCGATCTCTGAGCCACGGTGAACGCTCAGGAACACCAAAACGTCCACAGGTGACTTGGTTAAGCACAGAACCATCGTTGATTGGTTGCCATAATGCCATTTCTCCTGATCCTGGCTGTTGATTGGTCCCCAATCACCCCCTATCCTTGATGTGATATGGAGAAGCCTGGCACCTGATATAATCCCTCCCTCCCTCCCAGCATATAATCATAATTTAACCCCATCCTCCTCTGTAATCACCAATCATACTCAACCTTCATCTTTGGGTGTGCATATGTTTGTGTTGCTGTGTTGTGCATATATACCTGTTGCTCTCTGTGATGCTGTGTGTATACATTTGCATTGCTGCGTGTACAATGCCGTGAAAAACTATTTGCCCCCTTTCAAACATTCTAGATTTTAGCATATCTTTGACACGGATTGTTATCAGATCTTCAACCAAAACCTAATTTTAGGTAACGGGAACCTGAGTGAACAAATAACACAAAATGGTGATACTTATTTAATTTCTTTAATAAACAAACTTATGTGACACCCAATGCCGCTGTGTGACAAGTAATTGCACCTTCATACTCGTTGAACTGGTGGTGCCATCTTTATCTACAATGGCTGCAACCAAACGCTTCCTGTAGTTGCTGATCAGTCTCACGCCTACAGTACCAGTCAAAAGTGTGGACACGCATGCATTCCAGGTGTCGACCTCATGAAGCTAGTTGAGAGAATGCCAAGAGTGTGCAAAAGGTGGCTAGGTCTGGACTTTGACTGACTAGTTCATTCCAAAACAACAACAAAAATTGCTTTTCAGCCATTCTGATGCGGACTTGCTTGTGTGATTTCGATCATTGTCTTGCTGCACTTTCGCTTCAAATCATGGACCTAGTGCCTGACATTCTCCTTTTAGAGCTCTCTGTAAGGCAGCAATTGCTTTTTCACACAGGGGCATTGGGTGTTGCATAACTTGGTTTATGAAATATAAGAAGAGTATCAAAATGTTATTTGTTCGCTTTTTCATGGCACTGTAGGTGTGACGGCACGTGTTGTGTGTTCACTAACCGCCAGTATCCATCTAGTGATCGAAACCATACTGTAGTGTTTTTCATTAACTTAATGTCTCTGTCGTTGCTGTCAGCCGTGCCAAATACTGTTTATATTGCTCTGGCTGCTCTCGCTACGATCATATCCTCCTACTGTCTCTATCCCATCAATAGACAATCTCACTCTCTTTTCATGTTGATTTCTCTAATTCACTGTTCTGTGTGCGCCTGAATGTGCATGTGTGTGTTTATGTACTGTGTGCGTGCTTGTGTGCATGCATGCAAATGTGGATGTGTGTGCCCGTGGGAATGTGCGTGTTTGTGTACTTCGTGTGTGTGGGTTATCCCCAGCTCACCCGCTCTCTCCCTCTCCGTATCGCAGAGTTCCGTTCTCCTACTCACGCGAGCGGTCTGAACCGCTCGGCGTCGCTAAGCTGCACTGAGCGTGGCGCCTCCGGAGAATGCGGCTCAGTAACTGCTAGCAACACGCAGCTCACCGCCTGCCAGTACACACCAGACTTCTACGTACGGGCTCTCACTGACCTGCAATATGTCAAGGTAAATCAAATCAAATGTATTTATATAGCCCTTCTTACATCAGCTGATATCTCGAAGTGCTGTACAGAAACCCAGCCTAAAACACCAAACAGCWAGCAATGCAGGTGTAGAAGCACGGTGGCTAGGAAAAACTCCATAGAAAGGCCAAAACCTAGGAAGAAACCTAGAGAGGAACCAGGCTCTGAGGGGTGGCCAGTCCTCTTCTGGCTGTGCCGGGTGGAGATTATAACAGAACATGGCCAAGATGTTCAAATGTTCATAAATGACAAGCAGGGTCAAATAATAATAATCACAGTGGTTGTCGAGGGTGCAACAGGTCAGCGCCTCAGGGGGGCGCCAACCCGGACAGGAAGATCACGTCAGTGACTCAACCCACTCAAGTGACGCACCCCTTATAGGGACGGCATGGAAGAGCACCAGTAAGCCAGTGACTCAGCCCCTGTAATAGGGTTAGAGGCAGAGAATCCCACTGGAGAGAGGGGAACCGGCCAGGCAGAGACAGCAAGAGTGTTGTTTTCGAATGACATCCCCAAGAGTTAAAATATATAGTGAAAACAATAGTGGTCCTAAAACGGAACCTTGAGGAACACCGAAATTTACAGTTGATTTGTCAGAGGATAAACCATTCACAGAGACAAACTGATATCTTTCCGACAGATAAGATCTAAACCAGGCCAGAACTTGTCCGTGTAGACCAATTTGGGTTTCCGATCTCTCCAAAAGAATGTGGTGATCGATGGTATCAAAAGCAGCACTAAGGTCTAGGAGCACGAGGACAGATGCAGAGCCTCGGTCTGACACCATTAAAAGGTAATTTACCACCTTCACAAGTGCAGTCTCAGTGCTATGTGGGGTCTAAAACCAGACTGAAGCATTTCGTATAAATTGTTTGTCTTCAGGAAGGCAGTGAGTTGCTGCACAACAGCTTTTTCTAAAAAAATTGAGAGGAATGGAAGATTCGATATAGGCCGATTTTTAGTTTTTTATATTTTCTGGGTCAAGGTTTGGCTTTTTCAAAAGAGGCTTTATTACTGCCACTTTTAGTGAGTTTGGTACACATCCGGTGGATAGTAGTTTAGTTGGAATAGGGTCCAGTAAGCAGCTTGAAGGTTTAGAGGCCATGATTATTTTCATCATTGTGTCAAGAGATATAGTACTAAAACACTTGAGTGTCTCCCTTGATCCTAGGTACTGGCAGAGTTGTGCAGACTCAGGACAACTGAGCTTTGGAGGAATACGCAGATTTAAAGAGGAGTCTGTAATTTGCTTTCTAATGATCATGATCTTTTCCTCAAAGAAGTTCATGAATTTATTACTGCTGAAGTGAAAGCCATCCTCTCTTGGGGAATGCTGCTTTTTAGTTAGCTTCGCGACAGTATCAAAAAGAAATTTTGGATTGTTCTTATTTTCTTCAATTAAGTTGGAAAAATAGGATGATCGAGCAGCAGTGAAGGCTCTTCGATACTGCACGGTACTGTCTTTCCAAGCTAGTCGGAAGACTTCCAGTTTGGTGTGGCGCCATTTCCGTTCCAATTTTCTGGAAGCTTGCTTCAGAGCTCGGGTATTTTCTGTATACCAGGGAGCTAGTTTCTCATGACAAATGTTTTTAGGAGTGCAACTGCATCTAGGGTATTGCGCAAGGTTAAATTGAGTTCCTCAGTTAAGCGGTTAACTGATTTTTGTCCTCTGATGTCTTTGGGTAGGTGGAGGGAGTCTGGAAGGGCATCAAGGAGTCTTTGGGTTGTCTGAGAATTTATAGCACTACTTTTGATGCTCCTTGGTTGGGGTCTGAGCAGATTATTTGTTGCGATTACAAACGTAATAAAATGGTGATCCGATAGTCCAGGATTATGAGGAGAAACATTAAGATCCACAACATTTATTCCATGGGACAAAACTAGGTCCWGAGTATGACTGTGACAGTGAGTCACAACACTCTCACCTTTAACCTCTAACCCCTGCCAGTGCCATGGAAATAGAAAAACTACAATGGGAAAAGGCCCTATTTCTACAGTTGTGCTGGTTAAAAAGTTACTTTTCAAATGCCTGTGCTGCAGAAATTGTAAGCCGTTAATGTGACAAACTCTCTCGCAGAGTGATGTCGCCAAATTTTGTTTACAATCATTTAAGACTAACCCATGTAATGAAACGGTGACCTGAAATATTTCAGAAATTAGCCCAGACATTCCAGCCCACTATTCAGCTCTGCTGAGAAACGTTTTACCAGCCCAACTGATTGGCCAGCAGTGGTGTAGTGGAGGGTAAGCACACGTAAACGCTGTTTATGCAGCTTTTTTATTTTGCAGGAGCGTTTACCCACCTTTTGCGGGGAAAATGCATTCAAAGTATAGGGAGCGTTACATCTCTGAGGGCCAGTGCACCCTGGGTTGTCCCTGTGATGATGATTGGCTGTTCATTACCTCTTATACCATGACGCTATACTCTCTCAAAGCACGCTTTGCTGTCTCTCTCATATACTTGTTCTTCCTCTCCTCTCTCTTCCTAACACTCTCTCTTTCCTCTCCTCAGATCACTCGTTCTCAGTACCAGAATGGTCTGCTGGCGTCGAGGCTGGACAGCACCCCCCAGTCCCCCGAGGGCAGCCACCCCCGTCTGGACAGCACCTCTGCTCTCCCGCTCCCCATCACCCCACCAGCCCCTCCCCGCACCCCCCTCCCCCTGGCCACCACACCTTTCAAGCGCCCGCTTGCTCTCCCCCAACCCACCCCCCCTCCCACCAACCGTACCCCCTTACCCCAAATCACCACCCCCACTCAAGTCAACCCCCGCTTGGCCCTGCCCCAATCCACCCCTCCTCCCACCAAAGGCACCCCTCTTCCTCAAACACCTCCTCCCCCCTCCTCGGGTGCACGCACCACTCACCCGCCTCCGCCCTCCACCTCCTCTCTCCCCCACCCACCTCTTCCCTGCACCTCTCTCCCCCCCAAATCCCCCTCTTCCGCGAAGCCAGGGGGGGAGAACGGGCCGGGTGAGAAGACCTCTCTGCTCTCTGAGCAGCCGCAAAACTGCGTAAGCGGCACACGCAGGCCCAGCTACCCACAAACACACACACAACACCCTCACACACACCAACACCTGCACACACACGTGCACACCATCAGTCACGCACACACAGAGAGCACCATCTGACAACAGGAGGGGGGGGGGGGGTTAAGAAAAAATGAATACACACACACGTTTTGTTGGCCGTGGACTGACTACCCCCTGGAGCACTGGAAGATTCTAAGGTGCATTGTGGGAATCCTCATGTCTCTGTCCTATCCGCCCACCTACCTCTCAAGATGGGGTGAAGAGCGAGAGAGACGGGGAACACTGGTGCTTCACACACTTGTGCAGAGGTCATTGTGTGTGATGTATCTCGTCTCTGTCATACGGTTGAGTGCGTGTGTATGCAATGTGTGTTTGCCAGTTTTAACGGTGGCTGCAGGCACAGTCTGGGATCAGCTTTGTTGGTGGGGAGGACGGGGGAGGAGGGTTGAGGAGGGGGAGATAGACCACCACGTATAGCATGTTTATAATATGTGTTGATTCTCTGCACTTCGGTTGTCGGTATAAATAAATATAGAAATATGACCTGTAGTGACAGCAAAATATGTTTTTTAAAGAGAAATGTAGCGATATTTAGAGATTCATGCATTTTAGCTTAGTGTTCACTGTGAACTCTCACCTACACGCACCTGTGTTCTCTAAAACACTTCCTGAGACCACTCCCCTCCCACATGCTCTGTTTCCATGGAAATGACATTCAACACCCCCCCCCCCCCCCCCAACACAAATGGAACATTCTCAGGAGGGATTTCTAGAATCTTGGTTTATTTTTTATTTTATTTTTGGTGTCCTTTCTTTCTTCCAAATATGGCAATTTCCAAAAAACGTTAGTATTAGGGTTGTTGAGTTTGGAGCCTGTTGACACGGGCTCGACAGGAGGGACAGGAGGGTAGCGGTTTGCGCGTGTACCTCCTGAGCTGTCTCTCATTTCGGAAAGTTTATGCAACGAAACAGCCCTACAAGTGGTTGACCACCTGACCCTGTCAGGCCTAACAGGCTGAGGTGGAGGGCGGGGTTGCTGGAGGGGAGGAGTCGGCTGGCTAATTGACTGACATGTGGGTTTGTTTACCGTGAACCCACCTCCTAACCAGAGATGTGAAGTATATTTATATGATTCATTATTTAAATATGAATATATTTATTTTGCATTACAGATTACTTTTGTATGTATTTTGAGATTTATTTGATGTCAATGTTTTATATTCTATAGATTGTTTTTCTTTTGTTGAAGAGTCTCTAAACTCCATGTACTGTGACAGATGACACTGACACTCCTGAACAGAGACTTTGCTACTGTACTGCAACCAACTCCCCCAGAACCTACAAACTCTCAAACACACCTAACTGAACAGAGCTCAATTCAACTATGATACTAGCTCCTCTTTCTTATTCTGTTATTGTATAATTTCACTATGATACTAGCGCAGCTTCCTATTTGTGAACATAGCTCAATTCAACTACAATACTAGCTCGTTTTCCTGTTTGTATAATTTCACATAATAAGCAGTGGACTAGCATTTGGGTGTCTGAGACGCTGTGGTTTAACATGATTGGTTGCTTTGGAGTGTTATTGTGTGACGTCACAATGGAATATGGAAGTCACTGTTGTCAGGGGCGATGTCACTATGGAGTTGAAATTCCACTTTGTGACGCCACAATGGAGTTGAGTTCAGAGTTTGTGTGTGATGTCACAGTGGAGTTTAGAATTGAGAGTTTTACTGTGTGATGATACAATCAGTGAGGGGTAGTTGCCACTGCTAATGACATGACATGAAAAAAGGCACTCCACCACAATGTTCCCTTACCATTTACATTGTAGGTACTCCGAAAAGACATTCCAAAACAGGGGATCCACAATTGACCCTTCAGATTCAATCTGATGTAGGATTTATTGTGTGTGTATAAATGAAACTGTTACAAGCCCTGTGCCCTGCCGTGCTGTCTTAGAGATTACTACATGCGTTTCCCTCACCATGCATTCTCTGGATGGAGGGCGGACCAGACATATAATGCTGCTAGCATCTACCTATCTTGATCCCTAGAAATATATTATGAAGTGACAATGAAGTAACTCAAGCAACGGTCGACACGAAGACAAAAAAAAATGTACACATACAAATGTATTTCTAAGTAAATACTTACCGCTGGTAGGAAAATCACTTTAAACAACGAGGTAGAACTGAGTATTTATTCCAAAGAATTTCTGTAAGATCTGTTCCACAGGGAAGAGTTTCTACCTGAATTTTAAGAGTATATCCCCTCCTTAGAATTGGAATAAATAGAACGGACACATGCCCCCTCAGTACAGGGTATTGAATGGGGTCGTCCATTCTAGGATTTCTAAGTCTATGGTTGGTGCAGCCTTACACACTTCTACACACAAAAACCCTAGACCTGACTGCTGGTTCACATAGGTCACTTATAGCATTGGGCCTTACTGGTTCTGTTACACCACTGGTCTAGTTCCCAGTTTAGCCACTGGTTGGCTGCGATGCTCCTAGTCTACTCAGAAAGGTCAGATTATGAAAGCGTTCGACTACTTAGAAATGTTGTATTTATTTGAAAAGTAATAATATTCTGTCATTTTTGTTCTGTGTTTTCTCATGTGAAACAGGCTTTCATTTTTGACAGTCACGTCTGTCAACGGGTTACTGGGACGGAGGAAGAGATTTGTTATATATTTCCTGCTTGTACTATGTTACTGTGAATACTACTGTATATTGTGAAGAAATTGGCATTTGTCTACTATATTATCTGTGATGGGAGTGAGAGGGGGGGATGCCTATATGGAACACATGTATAAAGTAGCCTCTGTGAGAATACTTACTGGATATAAGAACTTTTATCTCCTTCGACTAAGACATTTTACTTGGAAGATATTGAATTAGCAATAAAAACATTGCTCTGTTTTGACATCAAAGAATATTTCTACCTTTCTCTCAAATTCATTTTTCCCCCATTTTGAAGTAGCATGTAGTAGCATTCTGACCATGATGTATTGCAGCGCTGTGTTAATGTAGCTGTTAGCTTATGTTATGTCTGGCTAGACTGAACTACCTTGCCCTTCACTAGCACTCCTTTCCCTCATCTCCTTTCCTTTTCCACTCTTCTTTCCTCTCCTCTTCCTCCCTACTCTGCTACTTTCCTTGCCCTCTCCCCCAGCTTCTCTCCCCTCACACCCCCCACTTCTTCCCTTCTCCTCTCTGCCCTCCTCTCCTGCCGGTCATGTTATATTGAAATTCCTTGACTGCTGGTCTGAACAGTCTTATAAGCTCTTTTTAATGTCCAGATCCTTCTAGCTGGTGGGTGGTTCCTGGCGGGAGGGCAAGGCTTAACTGGCAGCCAGGCTTCTGCTCTGCTGTGTGGTTAGCTCAGCCCCAGTGTGAATATTCGACCTAAACGTGGAGGGTTTAAGATTTTCTGGTGCTGTATTCTCAGACCAGGGACAGCTTTTCCACTGTGTAGACAAAGGGGTGCCATACTAGCCTGGTCCCAGATCTGTTTGGGCTCTCAGCCAACTACTATATGACCATTGTCACGTCAATGACCATATAGGAGATGGCACAAACAGATCTGGGTTCAGGCTGGTGCCATACTGCTAGCCTGGGTGCTTGGGAACCAGAACCCTACAATGGAATAGAATGTCCTCCAAGAAGGATGTTTTTTTTGTGTGCATGGAATTAGAATGAGTTCAATGATTATAAACAATACAGGTTACTCAGACAGAGATGAGCACACTGGTCCAGTGTCAGCCCCATATGTAAAAACACACTGAACAGTCTGACAGAGACTAGGGGTCTGGCCTCCAGGTACACACACTAATCTCTTTCTCTCTGCGAGAGTCTTCCACAAGAAGCTGGTCGGTGATGAAGTTCTAAATGTTATATTTATTTATTAGTTAGGGTTTGGAGTGCTTGTTTTCAACAACTATTGACATGTTTAATGACTGATCAGCAGTAAGTTCTGTGGTAGAGACTCGGATGTTTTTCCTTTCTGTTATTTTCTTTTTTGGAGGGGGATGTTGATTTGAAGAGTAAATGCCTGTAACTTCATCTTACCCCTGGGTTGTTTAACTTAAAGCAAAGTGTACATACTGTTTTATAATGACTTTGGAGGGAGCTGTGAAGGAGTCAACATGGGGTTAATAAAGTTAGAGTTATATTTCTCTACGTAAACTACTGTCTCCTGTGCCCTTTTTGTTTGGCTGTCTGTGTTCACTGTTTTTCTCACTTAGCTGYGTCAAATGTACAAAAACAGATGAAGGATTTCCCACAATTGCAATGTCAACAGTAGGTCACAAAGATTAGTGACTGTTGGCAAACAGTAGAGCTATGTGACAAAGTAGGCTAAGTAACAAAAGGTAAACAAAAATGCTCTGTGGTGCGTAACTTCACAACAGCACAAAGTCATCTGGTTCAGTTTGTTAGGTACAACGTGTGCAGTAGAAGTCTTCCACTGCATATCCATGCTGTGTTTTCATTTGGGTCMGTGACAGATGCTTCACAGGAATCCTTAATCAGTAACCATGTTTTAACTGACCCAGACTGTTTAGGATTCTCTTGTGAATGTATCCCAAAGTACATGGCTTTGTATCAGAGGGAGCTGTCTGTGCACAGAGTATGATGACTTTGTCCCWATTAGGTGCTGGTCTGCGTACATTTTGTGCGCCCTCCCCAGAATAGTTGAGGTTAGGATTTAGGGAGGGAGGGTAAACTGATCCTAGATCTGTGTTTTCATTGCGCAAAACAAAGCTGATAACAATATCAATCAAACGAAGGAAAACAAAAAATCGCCCGGCAAATGGTTAGTTACATAGTCATCAGGCTGCCTAAGTAATCTCTATTATGCGTCAYGGAATATTGACGAAGCCCCTTTAAATTTGTCTTGTTTTCAAGACTCTCAAACAAAGATGGGCGTGGCGCGATACTCATTTTCCCTGCACCCATTGGATGTCATCAGCCATGGACTCTCATTGGTTCATTTCTGAGAAGGTGGGTTTAGTTTACGAGGAAAGTGCGTCCATTGTGGCTCTGAACGAGAGCAGCGGATGACACTAAACCAATGCACTTTCTCCCCAAAATGGCGTCAATAGGGAGCCAGTTTTTCTCTGAGCGCTGTGTGGCTCGTAGAGCCTCCGCGGGCGGGCAGCTGCGAGAGGCAGGCAGTCACATGATTCGCGCAGAGCCAAGCTGCCCAATTCCAATATGGTGGCCAGCTTGGCAGACCTACGGTTCTTGTTGATGATATTGTTGCTCTGCGGGAGGATCGGGGACGGCGCCTGCAGCCAGGAAGCCCCGCGCGTTCTGGGGTTGCGACTGGAGGACCCAGAAGGCCGGGTGTATATGAAGGAGAGGATAATCTCTGCGCCGCAAGGGGCCAGTTTCAAGCTCCGGCTGTTCGGCTCGGATCTGAATGGTACCTGGCCGTGGGTGGCGTTCGCTGGGGCTAGACTGGGGGAGGCCGGGGCGGTGGGGGATGCAGCCGACCCGTGTGGGCAGGAGACCCGCCGTGACACCTCCGCCTTCCAGGTCACCGGGGAGGTCACGGCAGACGAGGAGTACAGCGGGCTGATAGAGGTAAAGGTGCGGGACAAGAGCATTATGTCTCTCGCTGCAGGGGATGATGCCAACCCGACCTACCACCTGTGTGTGCTGAAGAGCGGGAGTTGGGTGTCAGTGGGACCGGACAGGCTGCGGATCAACAACGAAAATGGTCTCCCAGCGGACTACATCCCTCCGTGGGGTGTGGCGGTGCTGATTGTGCTGCTGATCCTGGTGTGTGGGGTGTTGAGGACCGTGAACCTCAGCCTGCTGTGGCTGGACCCTCTGGAGCTCTATGTCCTGCACAGCTGCGGCTCTGAGGAAGACAAACGGGCCGCCAAGCGCCTCGAGCCCATCCGGAGAAGGGGCAACTTCCTGGTGGGTCCCTAGTGTACACACACACACACACACACACACACACACAATTAAACACCAGGATTTTGGGGGGTCTCCAACTTTCACCAGTCCTGTAGAGCCAGGGTTCTGGGTATGCATGCAGGCTTTTGTMCCATCCCAGCACTAACGAGCCTGTTTCAGACAATCAGCTCGTGTCTAGATTGGAACAAAAGCCTGCACACCCACCCAGTAGCTCTCCAGGACTGGAGACCCCTGCACTACCCTCAAGAATATTCAGATTGTATGACATCTTTCTGGCTCCACACTATCTAACTCCACATCTCTCCACTCTCGGTTCTAGGTGTGTTCCCTGCTTTTCCTGTGCGCTCTGGGCCATTCGGTTCTAGGTGTGRTGCTCTACCGGGCCCTGGGTTCCATAGCACCCGCCGTCTTCACCAGCGGGTTCCTCATCTTCCTGGTGTCAGAGCTGGTTCCACATATAGTGTGTTCTGGCTACGGCTTCCAGCTGGCCCCAGGCCTCACCTGGCTGGCACAGGTCTGTATGGAGACGTTTTTAAAAAGCCAGGGTTGTGTTCATTAGGCACCAACCAGAAGGAAACGGACGGGGAGGGACGACCTTTTTGTTTTCCATTTGAAGACCTTTTCTGTTGCATGCCCCAATGCAGTGGTTCTCCTACCTTTRCTTGGGGACCCCTACCCGTTACATGTGTTTTATCAGTTCCAGACTTAGCACGCCCGATTCAACTTGTCAACTCAACCGAGCCTTTGGTCGTGTTCCTCCGCTCAGACGTGGCTGACGCGTGCCGGATCTCACAACTCCTGGATAGGTATTTTACGCATCAGCTAACCACATCATGTGTTATAGCGATCTAGTGCCCGACGGCACAGTCAGTGACGTGGCACTCAACCGTTGGTTCATGCGTGCAATGTCTGAGCAGGGGAACGCGTCTCTTGACTAGGTGACCGAGGTGAGCTACTTCAGGGCTACAACAAAATTGCGAAAGGTCCGGGGATCCCTGAGGAGAGGTGTGAGAACCACMGCCCTAATGAACACAACCTACGTTTCCTTTATCTTCCGGTGGGACGGRTGTCTTCTAGGACCCTTTATCATACTTTCCCTTAATACAATATAATTGAACAGGCTCCTCCTTTCTCTAACTACCAGGTGTGTATGGTGCTGACGTGCCCACTGTCGTGCCCACTGGGCCTGGTGCTGGATCTGGCGCTGAGACGTGACATCAGCACCTGCGGCGTGAGGGAGAGGGCCATGGAGATGATACGGACCAATGTCAACGACCCCTACAGGTACCTGACACACACACACACACATACAGATGACCGTGTATGTGTGTTGCGTTCATGGGTGGCACACACTGCTCTCTGAATGGGGTGGCCAACGGGCGCAGGCTTTTGTTCCAGCCTAGCATTAACCTGATCAGGTTGGTGAGTGCTGGGCTGTAACAAAAGCTTTTACTCTCCTAGCTCTCTAGCACTGTAGTTATCCTTCCTCTGCCTAGGGTTTTTGAGCGTTTGTGAAGTTCTTTTGAAGGCGCTATATATGATATACATGTAATCCATCCATTGTCATCGTTGTTGTGATTCCATTGCAGTGAATTTGTGAAGGAGGAGTTTAGCCGTGGTGCACTGCGCAGTAAGACAGTGGAGGACATCCTGACTCCGCTCAAGGACTGTTTCATGCTGTCTTCCACCGCTGTGCTGGACTTCTCCACCATGTCAGAGATCATGCAGAGTGGATACACGCGTGTCCCAATCTACGAAGAGGAGAGGTGGGGAGATCTGACACACACTTTAAGGGCCACACCCCAATGACTGGTTCTATGAATGGACAAAGCTATCGATCACGTGACACCATTCATTCTTATGTGAAGACTCAAGAGCGCATTGAAGCCAAATGAAGTCGGTTAAGATGGAGTCTCATGGAGACATAATATGCACAGTTTATACCTTCTGTGTGCAATTTAAAAATAATCGGTTCAAGGTCTTACATCTGGTCTATCATGGGCAATAATTGGTGCCATTGGTAAAAAATATGTATTTCCACAGATTGACCACGAAGATCGCCATTTTTCCATTCACTCTAATGGGGAATCCCGTTTACTGCTTAAACGCGGGCGGCCTTGAACTTCCGTGTTTTCAATGGGGGGCGGGGGGGGGAGCAGTCATTCTCCCCTGACGCACACACGCATGCATACACACATTAACAGGTATCGAATGTCATTTACCCAGGTCCAACATCGTGGAGATACTGTACGTGAAGGACCTGGCTCTGGTCGACCCTGATGACTGTACTCCCATGACAACTATCACCAAGTTCTACAACCACCCTCTGCACTTTGTCTTCAACGACACCAAACTGGACGCCATGCRGGAGGAGTTCAAGAAAGGTGAGACTGTGCATGCTTGCYTGCACTCGCACGTGTGGTGATAGTTTTASAAAGATGGCCAATAAAGTCAAGTCATTTCTTTAATGTCACCTACGTAGGCCTGCCTTGTGGACAGCCAAAGTTGTGATCCGCTTATGAATTCACTTTTGATGGGCCCAGCTCTCCTGACCTTTTACCCCTCTCTCCAGGAAACTCAGCCCTGGCCATCGTTCAAAAGGTGAACAACGAGGGGGAGGGAGACCCCTTTTATGAGGTTCTGGGATTGGTCACCTTGGAGGACGTCATCGAGGAGATCATCAAATCAGAGATCCTAGATGAGTCTGACGGATACAGTAAGACAAATAGATTTTGTGTGTGAGAATTAAGAGAATGTAAGAGTGTGTGTATGGGAATGAATGAGATACAGAGAGCGTTTGTGTAATGGGTTACTGGGTAAGAGGACAGCATTTTGTATTTAGTATGATTGCTAGAATTTTCTTCTGTCTTCCTACAATTTATATCTCTCCTGCCCTCTCTGTCCTCCTGTTCTAACCCCTCTCCCTTCCTCCTGTCCCCTAACCCCTCTCCCTCCTGTCCCCTAACCCCTCTCCCTCCACCCTGTCTCTCTGTAGTCGACATGAAGGTGAAGCGTCCTCTGGCCCCTCTGGAGATGTCCCTGGAGCCCCGCAGCGTCCACGAAGAATTCTCTCTGTTCAAACTTCCCGAGGGCGAACCCAAGATCCGCACCTCGCCCCAGCTACTGCTGGCCACACACCGCTTCCTGTCCAGAGGTGAGGGTGGGAGTACATGTGTGACCATGCGTTAGAAAGACTCCTTTAAAATGAGTAAATGAAAAGCACAGAGACACCCACACTTCTCATGTATCCAGCCTCTTATGACCCTAACCTTCCCACTCAGTCAGTGGTTTACCAGGACAGTGACAGTTTAACGCCCAGTGGCGCAACTTTCACTGGGGACGGGTTTAGTCCGTACTCGGTTTTATCATTGGAATGTGATACAAAAAGGCAACGGTGTGCTTTTGGACCATGCGGAACCTCCAAACGGTCGGGTAGGCTGTTTGGAGTGTTGATCCGACGGATAAAAAAAATTGTTAAATAATGTCCTCCACTTCTAAAACCAAAGTTGCGCCCTTTAACACCACTAGTAATGATTATGTCACTGAAATAGAAGTCAATGGAAGCACAAGCTGAATACTCACAGTGGAAAATATGCAGGAATGGATATTCAACAGGCATTGTTAATCTGTGTGTGTTGTAGGACTGTAGACTTTGGATGTGGGTCTCTGTTTTGACATTTCCGTCCTCTCCAGCTGCTTGACATGGAGCCGTCTCAAGCCATAAGGTTTCGGACTTAAACAGAACAGAATGTAGAACACAATAGAATAGACTAGCTAGTTACATAGCTGTCTTTTATAATTACAATTGAGTGTACTTTTGATCAGTGATGAAACCATAGGCCAGGGATCGCCAAACCTGCTCCTGGATAGTTGCGAGGTGTACAGGCTTTTGCTCCAGCCCTACACAAATGTGTTGGATAACGAAAGCAACACAGACCTGTGTATTTGGCAACACGCTTGTGCAAAGCAATGACAATGTGTGTTTCTTGGAAAGGTTCTAAGAAGATGCTGTTCCTGTGTGTGTGTGTGTCCTCTCCTGTAACTGTGTGTGTCTCCCAACAGAGGTAGAACACTTCAGTACAGCCCGTGTGTCAGAGAAGGTGTTGTTCCACCTGCTGCGTCACCCCAGTGTCAACAAGGAAGTCCACTTTGACCCCTCCAACCGCCTGAGCCCAGACCACTACCTTTACACACGCAACCACCCCGTAGACTACTTCATACTGCTACTACAGGTCTGTGTATGCGTGTGTTACTACAGATGTGTTTTGTGTGTTGGCACATGCATGTGTTTTACTTGAACTGACTCGCTGTAGGGCCGTGTGGAGGTGGAGATCGGTAAAGAGGGCTTGAAGTTTGAGAARGGAGCATTCACATACTACGGTGTGTCTGCACTCAGAGCGCCAACCTCAGGTAAGCCACAGAACTGCAGGACATACAAATACCTCACTACCATTACCTGGGTCGAGCTCATTATTATTATTTTTATTAAATTTTTATTTGTACAGGTTTTTCTCATTGAGATAAAAATCTKTTTTTGAAGCGAGACCTGGTCCAACAGCAGCAGGGGGAACAAAGTTTCAGGGGGAAAAACTACTTGCATACACGAACACAACATTGAACAAAACTATAGACACACGTACAGTACAACAATTACATATTAGGTAAAGAAACAGCTGTCCTAAAGACAATTACACTCTTCTATGATATTTAAATCGACCAAGCGGGTTTAAACTCCACCAACGTGACTAGATCATCACATTTTAAAATGTTCAGGAGAGAATTCCAGGACCACGGTGCTAAGTAACTAACACTYTTTCTACCATGACCTGTTCTAATTTTTGGTACTGTTAGAAGCAAATCAGAATGGGACCGTAATTGTTATTTATTTACTGACCTGACTAAAAAAGAACAGAGATAAAATGGCATTTTACCCAATATGGCCTTATAAATCAGTGTATACCAGTGTTTAAGCCTACGCAAGGTCAATGACGACCAGCCAAAGGCGCTGTAGAGATCACAATGATGTGTTAGACGTTTTTGATTGGTAATGAACCTTCCTGGCCTCCAGAGAAAAAACAATCCTTATGCCAGTAATAAAAACCTATTCTCAGCTTGAGCTTCCTTATCAAGTTCTCCACGTGAACAGTGAAGCTCAGCTTTCATCCACCCACACTCCTAAATATTTGTACACTTTAACTTGCTCTATAGTATGTCCATACAATGTAGCAATGACATGATTAGTAGCATGGCTGGCATTTGAAAATACCATGCATTTTGTTTTACCCAAATTCATAACCAGCTTCAAATCATACAGATTCTGTTGTATGGCGTTAAATGCTCTTTGGGCATTTTCAAAAGCTAAAGATGAACTGCTACAACTTGAATAAAGAAGAGTATCGTCGGCATAAAAATGAACATCCGCTGTTTCAATAAGATCCCCAATGTTGTTGACATATAAAATGAACAACAGTGGGCCCAAAATAGAACCTTGCGGAACAACTCAGATTTACAACCATCCACCATTACACATTGTGTACGATGTGATTGGTTTATAAACTACCTATCTAGAGCATGACCAGTAATCCCACAACATCTTAACTTTTGCACCAACACAGCATGGTCAAATGCCTTTGACAAATCAATAAAGACAGACACACARTGTAARTTCTTGTCAAGAGCACAGTGGATGTCATCTAAAACCTTCAATGTTGCTGAAACAGTGCTGTGGCCAGACCTAAAATCTGATTGCATTCTATTTAAGATGTCGTTTTCATGGAGGTAAGGCTTCCGCTGCCTACTAACTAAGGACTCCAGTACCTTAGAAAGCACAGACACGTTCGATATGGGTCGAAAGTTGTCTAGTAGCGAAGGATCTCCACCTTACAGGCGAGGCAGTACAAAAGCAGATTTCAGTAACTTCAGGATTTCCTTAACATCAAGCGTGAGGTTAAAAATACGTGTTAAAGGGGGAGCAATGATGTCTGCGGCTAGGTGTAGGAGGCGGGAGTCTAGTTCATCAAGGCTAGGCGATATCTTTCTATTAATTTCTTTCAGTGCTTTACGTACTTCTGAAACAGAGATGGATGAGAAGGAAAACCTGGCGAAGGAGTGCACAGGGGTGTCGGGTAAATTCAAAGGGGGCTCATTTAGACCTATAACTTTTTCAAATGAACTGCCTGCATCTAGAAAATGTTGATTTAAGGCTTTCAGAATAGAGGTTCTCTCAGTTACAATATGTGTCTACCAACAATTTGTTTGGGAAGCTGTGTATCTTTTATGCACTCCAAACCTTTCACTACTTGCAAAAAATTGAGGGATTATTTAAATTATCCGATGTAGATTTAAGGTAGTGGTCTGCTTTCAGTTTTCGGGTCATAGCCACACCCAGATCTCAAAGACGTTTTAAAAGCCATCCAATCATCCGCCGAACCAGACCCTCTTGCTTTAGCCCACATAGCATTTAGTTCCCTTATGATTTTAGTAAYTTCATCAGTAAACCAAGGGTTCTCTCTGCCCTTAATCCTGAATTTTCTTAAATGGGCACCCCTATTGCATACATCCTGGAATGCGTTGTGGAGGTAAGAAAAGGTTAATTTGACATCGGGGATTAATTATATTCCATTCAATGCTAAATACATCATGTAAAAAATTTTTTTTTAAACTTGAATATCAAACTGCTTCCAGTTTCTTATCGTAACGACACGTGGAGCTCGTTTAGGAATTGTACCATCTTTTACACAGGCAATAAATAGCACAGTGATCACTAATGTAATTTGCAAAAATACCAGAAGCATTAAAACGATGAGYAGTATTGGTTAAGATCAAATCAATGAAAGAGGATTTCAGAGGATACTTTATATTCAACCTAGTTAGTGTTGACAATCTGAGTGAGATTGTAGGTATTGCATATCATTTTGATTTTGTATTTATTAGGGATCCCCATTAGCTGCTGCCAAGGCAGTAGCTACTCTTCATGGGATCCAAACATATTAAAGCACTTACATTACATATAAAACGAAAGATAAAACAATACATCATATAACATTATTACACTACTACATATCTACAATACAAAATGTTTAATACCTCCATACAACAATATCACATCACATTTCATATCCCAGATTACAGTAAGTTTATGCAGTACATTTCTTATCAAAGAATTCACGTGTTCAATTAACTCAGAAAATAGAAACTTCAATTTTTTTATTTGTGTGCCCCTTTAAGATAACTTMGCTCTAACCTGTGAAAAAGCCACTAAAACCAAATTAAATAGACCACTCACAATAAATCAGACAAAGCATTAAAAACACTAACACACATTCATAATGTAAGGTAAAAACAAACAATTTGCCAGGACTTTAATGTGGGAGCTCCCGTAACATACATACTGTAGTGGACTTCCTTCAGTCCTGGAAGAAAAAAATCCTACTCAAAACACATCAGATAATAGTGTTCCATTAAGTGGAATAGACACCTATGTTAAACAATCAGAGAGSRCCTTTCCGGTAATCTTATCATTTTAACCTGTTGAATTAATGTAGTAAAAATGTAAAACCTCTAGGACCTACAGTTGGTGCTGTCAGCAGCTCAATATTAAAACATTCACTTGAAATACTTGGCACTGTTCCACGTAATGGAAACAAATGATCGTTTAAAATGACATTACCTTCCTGCTCCAATTCACTGCTGTTACCCAAACTATAAAACAGAGCAACAACAATCAGAAACTGTCAAAGAACATTTCTCATACTTCTGCTCCAAATGTCCCAATGCGTCCCTTACKGACCGCTCGCTTTCAACCGCAGCGAATCTATTTTTCAATCGCACGGCTCAATAATTTAACCTAGTATTGAAACCTCAGCTTCTTCAAATTACTAAAAATATGGCATTATTAGTGCTCTCCAAAAAAAACACTAACATATACCACTCACATCCTGTCAACACTCATTAAGTTTACATCAAACCTCATTATCAATGTCTTTGTCACTGTCACCCATTGTGAGGTAAATAAAATAAACCTTAACACGATTATTCTCTCCTTATTAGAAGGCAGTGTTTACGTTGTGGTCTATCCCAACAATACTAATCTATATTTGTAATACCAACCCCTGCTTCACACTTATTAAACGTCTATGATTTTTAAGATTAACCTGTAATGCGCCAAATGCATAAAATACATCAGCCAATTCTTAAGGAAAAGACACATTTRGATGGGCACGAGACTATAGCCTCTTACTACCCACAACTTCGATCCATTGCTGTTGTAGCCTTGTTTTATCARGATCACTGCTCTATCGCAATTGCCTATCCGCTATTATTAGAATGCATTCGATTTAGGTAACTGTCCCTTCTGATTAGGCTACGGGTAATAAAACAAACACTTGCAATTGTTGACATTCAGTTCATGATTCAGTGATTCAAATACGACTCCATTCTCAGTAGGCAACACAAAAAAATGACTACCCCGAAATAGCCCCTCTATTCATGTTGAATAAATMAGCCTTTCAAATTGATCTGAACAAGCTGCTCAAARGTTCAGTTTACGTCTTATAGCAGCCAGTGTTCGTTTTATCTAAGAAAAACATGGCAATAGTTGAATTGCAATCAGAAACCCAGATTTGAGTCAGTAAGATAGAACCTATGCCTATTGAAATGACAAGTAAATCCCACAAATAACCCAATTTTATAACGCTGTGTAGTCTTAACATCTGGCACACAATAACGACACAATTACCAGAATATAGCCTTAAAGTTCATCCAACTGTTTCTTTGCAAAGATTTCACATGTGCACAGGGAAATAAATMATTTAATATTTTCATCACTTATTGATAGATTGTCTAAGCCTACCTCTCTCAGTACTATTTTTCGGTATCTGGCGTCCACCCGCGTCCACTTCCTCTCAGATCTATCATAAGTGCGGTTTCCCTGAGATCCCAATATCGCAACCCCTGTGCACAGTTTACACAGATCTTCAGAAGCGGTCAACAGGTGAAGTTGCAGATCTTCTCCTCGTTGCCAGAAATGTAGTGAAAATGAATGTATACTGAGAGAGATTTTGTCATTTCTTCAAACAGTCATCTTTATTTAACATCGTATTTAATTATTGCAATAATGAAGCTGGTCGACCACACATTCCGTAGTGTGTGTTGCCGACAGCTTAACTTTTTAATGAAAAAAAACAGATCTTATCAAGGAGACCCAAAAATGCTTAGACATGGCTGGTTAACCAATCCTGATTCGGATCACCCATCAAGACAAACTCAGAGTTGACATGTTGTGATAACAATTCGAAAATACTACCCAGAGAGCCAGCAGTAGCAGATGGAGGTCTATAACAACAAGATACAACAATATTTAAAGATGAGTCAAGGTTTAGATTCCTGGACAAATATTCAAATTGCTTAGTTTTAATAACAGAAGTCAGAACGACCGCCGAGAACTTGTCTTTTACYTACACAGCAACACCACCACCCTTAGATTTYCGATCTGCATGACAAACATTGTAACCATTTATGCCAATGTTTATGTCTGTAAATATATATTTTCAGAAAGCATAAATACGTCAGGGGCGGCAGTTTTAATCCATATATTCACAAAATCAAGCTTCGGCAGAATACCTCTTACATTCATACGCGGAGACTTCAGGCCACTCTGACTGCTTAATTCGGCAGGGGTACAAATGTCAGGACCTGGGTTAGATTGCACATTTCCAGACAGTAGAAGCAGCAAGATGATGGCAAGTCTAGCTCGGGGGTTACAACATTTGGATTTACAGACAGCACTTGAACGACAATCCACATTCTTTAACGTCACATATTTCATTTGGGGTCTCGACGGAATAAAAAAATCTGAAACGTTTCACAATGGAAAACAATAATGAGTGGGTTTTTTTGGGGGGGATGTACATTTTCTTCCGTTTCATGCCTAATGAACACAGCCCTCTGATGTATCACACCACAACATTCGCTAGCTAGTGCTTTTATCTTGAGTTCCAGGCTACCAGTGTCATTTACATGTTGTATTCTGTTGTTTTTGTTATTTGATTACATAATGCAAAGTTAGTGTCATCATTTGATGCTGTATTTCAATGTGGTGGCACAGTTTGACAGGGAAGCAGAAAATGAGCTGACACAGGTATTGTGTCCCCTTGAGATTCCTGTGAACTTCAGTGCAACACCGTCGTTAGTGTGCGTGTGTTTGATGCACTTGTATGTGTGTCCAGTGCACCAGTCTCCAGTGTCGACCCAGCGTCATTCTCCCAGGGATCCATTTGAGTTGGGAGATGCCACCAGCTCGTCCAGCTACTGTCCTGACTACACCGTCCGTGCCCTCACTGACCTGCAGCTCATACGGGTGAGGGTGTGTCTGTGTTAGAATCTGTGTGTGAGGGTGAGTGTCGTGTGTGTGTGTGTGTGTGTGTGTGTGTGTGTGTGTGTGTGTGTGTGTGTCAGACTCACAGTGCCCTCCCTCTGCCAGGTGACTCGCATGCAGTACCTGAATGCTCTGATGGCGTCACGTGTTGGCCAGAGCCCAGACCCTTCTGAAATCAAGATCCTTCCCAACAGTCAGACCAAGCTGCTCAACGAGAGGAACATCACCACGCAAGGTAGGTCTCATACACATACATTTGAAGTCGGAAGTTAACATACACCTTAGCCAAATACAGTTTTTCACAATTCCTGACATTTTAATCCGAGTACAAATTCCCTGTTTTAGATCATTTAGGATCACCACTTTATTTTTAAGAATGTGAAATGTCAGAATAATAGTAGAGAGAATTATTTCTTTCAGCTTTTATTTCTTTCATCACATTCCCAGTGGGTCAGAAGTTTACATACACTCAATTAGTATTTGGTAGCATTGCCTTTAAATGTTTAACTTGGGTCAAACGTTTTAGGTAGCCTTCCAAAAGCTTCACAGAATAAGTTGGGTGAATTTTGGCCCATTAATCCTGACAGAGCTGGTGTAACTGAGTCAGGTTTGAGGCCTCCTTGCTCGCACCCGCTTTTTCAGTTCTGCTCACAAATCTTCTATAGGATTGAGGTCAGGGCTTTGTGATGGCCACTCCAATACCTTGACTTTGTTGTCCTTAAGCCATTTTGACACAACTTTGGAAGTATGCTGGGGCATTGTCCATTTGGAAGACCCATTTGCGACCAAGCTTTAACTTCCTGACTGATGTCTTGAGATGTTGCTTCAATATATCCACATAATTGTCCTGCCTCATGATGCCAATCTATTTTGTGAAGTGCACCAGTCCCTCCTGCAGCAAAGCACCCCCACAACATGATGCTGCCACCCCGTGCTTCACGGTTGGGATGGTGTTCTTCGGCTTGCAAGCATCCCCCTTTTCCTCCAAACATAACGATGGTCATTATGCCAAACAGTTCTATTTTTGTTTCATCAGACCAGAGGACATTTCTCCAAAAAGTACAATCTTTGTCCCCATATGCAGTTGCAAACCCTAGTCTGGCTTTTTTATGGTGGTTTTGGAGCAGTGGCTTCTACCTTGCTGAGCGGCCTTTCAGGTTATGTCGATATACGACTCGTTTTACTGTGGATATAGATACTTTTGTACTGTTTCTCCAGCATCTTCACAAAGTCCTTTGCTGTTGTTCTGGGATTGATTTTGCACTTTTCGCACAAAAGTACGTTCATTACTAGGAGACAGAACGCGTCTCCTTCCTGAGCGGTATGACAGCTGCGTGGTCCATGGTGTTTATACTTGCGTACTATTGTTTGTACAGATGAACGTGGTACCTTCAGGCATTTGGAAATTGCTCCCAAGATGAACCAATTTGTGGAGGTCTACAATTTTTTTTCTGAGGACTTGGCTGATTTCTTTGATTTTCCCATGATGTCAAGCAAAGAGGCACTGAAATACATCCACAAGTACACCTCCAACTGACTCAAATGATGTCCATTAGCCTATCAGAAGCTTCTAAAGCCATGACATCATTTTCTGGAATTTTCCAAGCTGTTTAAAGGCACAGTCAACTTAGTTGTTGTAAACTTCTGACCGACTGGAATTGTGAAACAGTGAATTATAAGTTAAATAATCTGTCTGTAAACAATTGTTGGAAAAATGACTTGTGTCATGCACAAAGTAGATGTCCTAACCGAGTTGCCAAAACTATAGTTTGTTAACAAGAAATTTGTGGAGTGGTTGAAAAACGAGTTTTAATGACTCCAGCCTAAGTGTGTGTAAACTTCCGACTTCAACTGTACATAGGCACATACTGTACACCACACACACACACCTTCCCAGYCCCCCATATACTAACACCATGGGCTAGAACGATGAGATAACTGAAGATTGAAGTATGATAATATTTGTTGTTACGTTTCTCATGTATAACCTTTACTGTGTACTCTCTTTGGGTGAACTAAGACTTCTCTTTCTTTCTTCTCTTCCTTTTCTCCCCTGTCCTCTGGCCACTCCCCTGTCCTCTCTTCTGGCCACTCCCCTGTCCTTTCCTCTGGCCACTCCACTGTCCTGTCCTCTGGCCACTCCCCTGTCCTTTCCTCTGGCCACTCCACTGTCCTGTCCTCTGGCCACTCCCCTGTCCTTTCCTCTGGCCACTCCAGAGTTCCCTGTAAACTTTTCTTTCTTTGACAACATTGACAACTACTGTTAGTGTTTTCTGTGTGCATGAGGTAAGAGTCATGAGCTGTGTTCGAATACTCATACTAACCGTACTATTTGAGACGGAAATTTAGTATGTAGTATGCTTGTAGGTCATAGTATGGATATAGTTAGCATGCCAAAAGTTCCTGGATGTCGTACTAAATTTGCCAAAATACGAAGGATACAAGCAGTAGACACTATTTCTGTGCTTTTAMGGCCCATAATTCAATTCTTCAGAAAATGGGCGTGGCTTCACGTTTTCAGATTTGAAGAAAATGGCGGAGAGTGGTTACACATTCATTMCTTTAATTATGACGAATGTTATAATGTAATAAAGAAATTACTTTTCAAATAAGTTACGTTACACGTTATGTTGGCTGACAATTTGCTATCCTTACGAACCGCGTAGCATTACAGTTAGCTAGTTACCTAACGTTAGTTGGCTAATACATCAAACTTGCCAGGCAGTATAACTATATGCTAACTAACTGCCCAATGTTTATTGACTTGATTATTCACGTCATTCTTAGCTTAGTGTGTTCTCAATGGACATTGTTAATTCAGGCTATCGACTCCGATTTCAGAGTGTGCCAGAGTGCAAAATAATTGGTGAATTTACGAACGCTCCAACACCTGTTGAATTTGGGCGGTGTCAGTAAATGTTGCCAAAAAAAAGAGTAATTAAATTGTTGCCAGAAGCGCAGTTAGTCACCAATGATCTGGTTAACATGAAAACAGCCTAACCAGCTCTGCTAGGGCGAGTAAAATGGGCAGAGTGAGGTGTTCTCTCATTTGTCTGGAAGTAGCTAGCCAACATTAGCCAGTTAGCTTGGGTGCTTGACTGCCGTTGTAAGGTCAGAACGCTCGGATCAACCCTACTCCTCGGCCAGAGCGTACTCTGAACTCTCCGAGAGCGAAACGCTCTGAATTTCGAACTGACAATCTGACAATGCTCTGAATTTACGAACTGAGTGCTCTCTGGCACTCCAGATTGAATTTACAAACACACCCGAAYTCATAAAATGTCTAGKTATTCATTTGTTATGCTAACAAGCTAGCAGAGGTTGCATAGCAACAGCATCAACTTTCGGTAGACAGGCGAAGTGCTGGGTATGCTCAACTGAAATTATACCGTTCATTTACAGTACACTAAAATTAACTAATAATATATAGTATATCTGTATACACCTGGCCCTTCTTTAAGGATGTAGTATACAGAATGTTGGTATAGGTATTCGAACACAGCTATGGTCTTCTCAGTAGCATGATATCAATAGCGCACACACARATACATGCATACATACTGAAAGGTTACCAAGGCATTGAGAGAGAGAATAAAACAGTCTAGTCATTTTCTTTGCAGTCAGTCACAAACCACCTGAGTCATTACGGGCTTTAATCAGACTTGAGATCCACACACTACACTTGAATGTTCACGGAAGTCTCCCATTGACATCAATTAATGGTTTATGGGAAAGTTAAGCGTGCCGATTTCAAGTCTGGATACGGCCTTAAGGAAGGTTTGTCTCTTTGGRAGATCCTTCTCAGACACTAGAATAACGCTTGCTGAGTGGAACCTTCTCAGATGGAAGTGGTTCTTTAGAATTAGACTATTTCCTCTCAGTACTTAGTGCCCTTTTATTTGTATCACACAGATAGTGAGATGTAGTCATGCGATTACAAGCCTTGGTTTCTCAAATGACTGCCTCGKCTGYTTCACCAACTACTTCTCAGATGGAGTTCAGTGTGTCAAATCGGAGGGCCTGTTGTCCGGTCCTCTGGCAGTCTCTATGGGGGTGCCACAGGGTTCAATTCTCAGGCCTGCTCTTTTCTCTGGTATATATCAATGATGTCGCTTTTTGCTGCGAGGTGATTCCTTGATCCCCTCTACCGCAGACGGACACCATTCTGTATACATCTGGCCCTTCTTTGGACACCTGTGTTAACAAACCTTCAAACGAGCCTCAATGCCATACAACACTCCTTCCGTGGCCTCCAAATGCTCTTAAAATGCTAGTAAAACTAAATGCACTGCCCCCGCCCCCGACCCCGATAGCATCACTACTCTGGACGGTTTCTGACTTGAGTTTGATGTTTGGGACAAGAAACTATAAAATTACCTAGGTGTCTGGCTAGACTGTAAAACTCTCCTTCCAATCATATTAAGCATCTCCAATCCAAAATTAAATCTAGAATTGGCTTCCTATATTCACAACACAGCCTCCTTCACTCACGCTGCCAAACATACCCTCGTAAAAACTGACTTTCCCACCCGATTTTCAACTTCGTGATGTCATTTACAAAATAGCTCCAACACTCTACTCAGCAAAACTGGATGCAGTCTATCTACCAGTGCCATACGTTTTGTCACCAAAGCCCATATACCACCCACACACTGCGACCTGTACGCTCTCTTAGGGCTGGCCCGCGCTACATATTCATCGCCAAACCCACTGGCTCCAGGTCATCTATAAGTCTTTGCTAGGTAAAGCTCCACCTTATCTCAGCTCACTGGTCACCATAGCAACACCCACCCGTAGCACGCGCTCCAGCAGGTATATCTCACTGGTCATCCCCCAAAGCCAATTCTTCCTTTGGCCGCCTTTCCTTCCAGTTCTCTGCTGCCAATGACTGGAACGAATTTCAAAAATTGCTGAAGTTGGAGACTTATATCTCCCTCACTAACTTTAAGCATCAGCTATCTGAGCAGCTCACAGATCGCTGCAGCTGTACATAGCCTATCTGTAAATAGCCCATCCAACTACCTACCTCATCCCCATATTGTTTTTATTTACTTTTTTTTGCTCTTTTGTACACCAGTATTTCTACTTGCACATCATCATCTGCACATCTATCACTCCAGTGTTAATTTGCTACATTGTATTTACTTCACTACTATGACCTATTTATTGCCTTACCTCCTTACTCCATTTGCACACACTGTATATAGATTTTTCTATTGTGTTATTGACTGTACTTTTGTTTATCCCACGTGTAACTCTGTTGTTTTTTTTGTCGCACTGCTTTGCTTTATCTTGGCCAGGTCGCAGTTGTAAATGAGAACTTGTTCTCAACTGGCCTACCTGGTTAAATAAAGGTGAAATAAAATAAAACWAAAACAATCAGGTCRGGGTGAATGAGAGTGCTTGGAAAGCCCATTTGTTTCCTCATATTCTCTCTTGTCCCATATTTCTGTCCTTTTCTGCCTGCCCTATCTCATCCCTCTCTACTGGGTATGTATGTCGCTATTTTCCCACTCTTCTCCTTCATCTGCTGTGTGTACAGTACACCCACAGGAGGTAAAGACTAAATGCATTGTGACTTCATAGTGGGCTGGATTGTGATTTGTTTCACCGGTGCCATTGTGGAAGTCATAACGTGTGGCATTGTGATGTCATTGTGMGATGTCATCTCCCCACTCACACCCTCCTCCTCTCTCTCATTGGCTGGGTTCTACAGGTGGCAGTAAATCCCAGGAGAGTTCCACAGAAGAGGAGGCTCATGGGTAATGCASTTTTCTCCCTCAGAACTACGTGTTACTCAGACGACCAACCGACAGTCACATGAGGCTGTTTTTAGGAGTAGACTTAATGTGTTTATCAGTGAATCACTTATCTCTGAAATGCAGTGATTGAACCTGGCTAGTGTGAGCGTGTGTGGCGCTGTTGCACTATCCTCAGCCGTACTTCTCATTCATTATATGTTTCGCATTGAATCAGCCATGGCAATTGTGCGTGTGTATGCATACCTGTGTGTGTGCCTCTCCTCCCTGTTGTAAATTCAGCCTCCTTTCCTAAACGTTACATTGCCTGTTCCTTCATTTATTATCAGTGTGCCAAAGCGACTCACCTTAACCTCCTGTGGGTGTACGTGTGTGCGTGGATTGTCAAAAATCCGTCCATCCAAGCATTAGACAGAGGGTGGTTAAAAAAAAAAAAAAAACAGTTGATTTGCACAAAAGTGTGGTGATTTGCTTTAGTAGTTCAATTATACGTCCATTTTTTTTATTTTATACACTCCCACKTTTCAGATGCATACATATTTGTATGTAGAGCCAAATATTGCTTGTTTTTGTTGTTTATACCATTCAATGCAGTACTTATTGATGCCTAATGAAGGCCTGTATTTTTTCTTTAGTTAAAGTGATAGATCGCCCAACATTTAATAAATATCTATTTGAACATTTTCGTATTTTAWCGTTTTCGGTGAACTATCCCTTTAAGAGAGCTGATTCGATGCCCATTCCTTTGCACAGTCAGACGTTTAGCTTTAGGTCTGAGCTGGGATGAGAGAGGCAGATTACCCTGACCCAATCTGCTTTCATGCATTCCTTTTGTGTGGCCAACAAGATTCATGAAGTTGCCGTAGTGTGTGTGTTTGTGTCATATCTAAAGCACCTTGTTGATTTTCTCATCCTTGATAGCCCAGTAGGTTGAGTTCCATTAACATTCCACATCACTTCTGTGTCCAGGTGTGGGAGTGTGTGTCTGCTGTTTGGCTGGCCGCGTGTGTGCGACTGACCATGTGTGTAACTCTTAGCGCTTGTCCGTCAGTATTTAGTCTTACAGACTCCTTCAGGAAACTCAATTTCCCATGTTGCAGCGTACCTACCCATGTGTGCAGGGAACACATCTGTTACCCACTGTAGAGACTGGAAACCTAGAGAACGGCCGGGTCCAGAATCAACCCCTTGGGSCTTCCACTAATGCCTTCCCCTGGCCCATAGCCTTCTACCCTTTTCTTGTAGGCCCTAGTTATTGAATTAATGTTGGTTGATCTAAAGAAAAGGTGCTGGCTCCACCTAGCCTTTATYTCAGGCCTAGGGGACCTTTCACCATGACGTGTGCATCTGATTAATTCCGATCTGCACATATCAAAGAGAGAGGGGGTAGGAGTCTTTGGAGTGGATCAGAGTGCACAGTGCAGACCATAGCAAAATGTTTTGCAATGGAATATTAAAAACAAGCATTTCTTATTGGACAAGTTCGGGTAGTCCAACCCTGTTTCAGTCGTGTTRTTCTGTTTGGTGACTAATGAACATGACACAGTGTTACCCAGCGGCCATGTTAGGGGTCGGCCATCTTGTTTGCCTCAGTCCTTCCCCACCCTTATGCGGGACGGTCTTTTTTTGTGCTAATTTATTCAAATCAAAAAACAGTACCTTATTTACATAACTATTCAGACCCTTTGCTATGAGACTCGAAATTGAGCTCKGGTGCATCCTGTTTCCATTCATCATCCTTGAGCTGTTTCTACAACTTGATTGGAGTCCACCTGTGGTAAATTCAATTGATTGGACATGATTTGGAAAGGCTCACACCTGTCTATATAAGGTCCCAGAGTTGACAGTGCATGTCAGAGCAAAAACCATGCCATGAGGTCGAAGGAATTGTCCGTAGAGCTTCAAGACAGGATTGTGTCGAGGCACAGTTCTGAGGCAGGGTACCAACACATTTCTGCAGCATTGACGGTCCCCAAGAACACCGTGGACTCCATTCTTAAATGGAAGAAGTTTGGAACCAGCAAGACTCTTCCTAGAGCTGGCCGTCCGTCCAAATTGAGCAGGAAAGAAGGGCCATGGTCAGGGAGGTGACCAAGAACCTGCTGGTCACTCTGACAGCGCTAAAGATTTCCTCTGTGGAGATGGGAGAACCTTCCAGAATGATAACCATCTTTGCAGCACTCCACCAATCAGGCCTTTATGGTAGAGTGGCCAGACACTCCTCAGTGGCAGGGACTGGGAGACTAGTCCGGAGCGATGTAAGATGAACAGAGCAAAGTACAGAGAGCTCCTAGATGAAAACCTGCTCCAGAGTGCTCAGGACCTCACACTGGGGGTGAAGGTTCACCTTCCAACAGGACAATGGCCCTAAGCACACGGCCAAGACAATGCAGGAGTGGCTTCAGGACAAGTCTCAACGTCCTTGAATGACCCAGCCAGAACCCGGACTTGAACCCCATCAAACATCTCTGGGGAGACCTGAAAATAGCTGTGCAGCAATGCTCCCCATCCAACCTGACAGAACTTGAGAGGATCTGCAGAGAAGAATGGGAGAAACTCCCAAAATACAAGCTTGTAGTGTCATACCCAAGAAGACTCGATGTAATCACTGTCAAAGGTGCTTCAACAAAGTACTGAGTAAAGGGTCTGAATACTTATGTAAATATTCAAGTTTTTTTATTTGAAATAAATTAGCAAAAATGTCTCAGTCTTTGCTTTGTCATTATGGAGTATTGTGTGTAGATTGAGGGGGGGGGGGGACTATTTAATACATTTTAGAATAAGGCTGTAACAACGTGGAAAAAGTCAAGGGGTCTGAATACTTTCCWAAGGCACTGTAATTACGTACATATGCTAATTAAGTGATTCACCGTTTGATTCAAAGTTGAGCTGTTTTAACAATATTATTTTGTTGTATCAAGTCCATTCATATTGTATCAAAGACTGAATGTATATTGTAAAAAAGGTCATCATTACTTGTGCTACTTATACTGATCTGGATAATTATTTTGTTTGTTGATGATGTAGAGAACTGTATATTATATACATACTTATAGAAAGAATATGAATCAAGGATGTAGATTTTAAGTTGTAGTTTTAATCTCAGTTTTCAGGTACATATGTATAATACTGTTACCATGACGATAAAGGCCAGACCAGGTCTACCTTCTCTCCAGGTTTTGATTGTATAGATTCTTTCCCAATTTTTCTCTGGAATGCTGAGTTGTGGCTGCAGGGAACATTGCATTGAAATCTTTCAATATCTGCTGTTTCTTAGTAATAAACCCAGACCTGGTATACATCTGTCTTTCAATTTATTTTTACCCTGATTTCAGAAGAGGCTGGTGGGAGGAGCTTTAGGAGGATGGGCTCATTGTAATTGCTGGAAGGGAACCAATGGAACGGAGTCAAATGTGTGATTTCCATATGTTTGATCATGTCCTCCTCTCACCAGCCTCCTTTACCTGATTTGTTTCTTAGTTAGAAAGCAGCTTTACTCCCTCATTTCGGGTTTAGGTGGCGAGAAGTGGGGGGGGGGGGGTTAGGAGTGTCTGGAGAGCAGTGTTCATGATGAGGAAAGAGGATCAGAGTAAAGGAGAGTCTGAAATTATTTGTATTTATTTACCTCTGGTACAAGCTGGTGGCTTTTTTTCAATCATTTGCATGTCTTTGCGAGTGACGTGTCAAGGGCTGAGTCTGCAACTCTTTTCTCCCCTCTTCTCACACCCCTGCTGCTCTGTAGGATCAATGAAGAGTAAGCCAGTGGAGTAGATATTGGTGGGCCCAGGATAGAGCTTCCCAGGTCCTGCATGGAGATTATTTTTATTTTTTCCCTGCAGCTCAGTGTGGGAGATGGGCTGGGGGGCCTGATGACCAGTCAGTACCGGTAGTGCTTGGGGCTGGGGGGCCTGATGACCAGTCAGTACCGGTAGTGCTTGGGGCTGGGGGGCCTGATGACCAGTCAGTACCGGTAGTGCTTGGGGCTGGGGGGCCTGATGACCAGTCAGTACCGGTAGTGCTTGGGGCTGGGGGGCCTGATGACCAGTCAGTACCGGTAGTGCTTGGGGCTGGGGGGCCTGATGACCAGTCAGTACCGGTAGTGCTTGGGGCTGGGGGGCCTGATGACCAGTCAGTACCGGTAGTGCTTGGGGCTGGGGCGCAGAGAACAAAACCAGGTGCTGTTTCCATTCACTGGTGTTTGTGTCTTGAAAAATCAAAGTAGAGGGCTAGTACATATATCCAAACCATCCAAAACAATCAATGAACGTCATCAAATATCATTAACCGAGACTACAGTAGGCTATATAATGTTGCAAACGATTGAGCGGAGTTGACTCGGCCTGGCCTAGCCTAGCTACTTCACTCTGCTGAAACGTTTAGAACATTTTGACTAGCTGGACCTTGCTACCAAATGTGGACTTTGGTGTTACCAATGTGGGAAGCTTATGATTTTCTTTCTCTGACAAAATGATGTATGATCAAAAGTTGTAAAGTTATTTTAGTTTAGTTGGTTAGGCTTGCTTTCTCTGCAGGAGTATGCTGCTAGGCTAGCTAGCCACTAGCCAACCAAGTAGCGAGCGCTAGCTATTGTTGGCAAAACATGGCTACTCTTTTCGTCGACCATAATAGAAAATACAACAACATACCTCATCCTTCCCATGCTTCACGTGTCGTACAAGCCAGCAGCAACATTTTGGGAGTAGCCTTTCCACCGGCATCTCCACTGCGGCCCTTGTTTATTTTCTTGGCCTTGATGAACTTGTTGCGAACCATACCCCATTGTTTCGAACAAGGGGTTGTGTCAGACACCAGCATCTCAGCGATATCCCTCCATGAATTGGCATTTACATGCTGGGTCTTTTATATAATGTATGGCTAGAATCGTAGTGGTTAAGGTACTTCTGTACCTCCTCGGTCAGGATATGCTTGAAGTTGTCGTTGACCATGTTGAATTCACACTGAGTTTTGGGCTGAATCGACAAGGACGAAGGGGCGTAGACTTCAGCTCCTGAACTTTGGCTGAACTTAAGGAATAATGTCCTGTGCCGAACACCAGAACGAACAAAAATGTTGTCATAACAAATGCACAAAKGGTTCCGAACTGTTTCGGTTGGGAAGCATGCGGKCGCCTTTATCAGGGTCCGTTCACACTGCTTGTGGCAAAAACGCTACACCAGAGAGGAAGCCTTTGGTTTAGTTGCGCTTGCACATTGCAACCGTACGCGGACAKCATCCAATGGAATGGCTTCCTTTCTGCCGTAATGTTTTTGCAGCATCTCCGTTGAACAGTGTGAACAGACCGTCACTAGTTGTCCACCCTTATTTCTTTGAAGGCAGATGTATACAAGTTTCGGAGTTGATCATATGTTAGACATATTCCTCTGGACACCTGGCCCATAGTGCATCATCCACATACTCAGAATACTGTGTATGGACTGTTTGGTTCAACTGACTAACATGGACATTCTAGATCAGGGGTATTCAACTCTTACCATATGAGGTCCAGAGCCTGTTGGTTTTATGTTCTACCGGGGCGGCAGGTAGCCTAGTGGTTAGAGCGTTGGGCCAGTAACCGAAAGGTATCCCTGAGCTGACAAGGTCAAAATCTATTGTTCTGACTGCCTGAACAAGGCAGTTAACCCACTGTTACCCGGTGGGCCATCATTGTAAATCAGAATTTGTTCTTAACTGACTTGCCTCATTTAAATAAAAATAAATAAATACAATTAATTCCATCTGCCTGGTGTGGTAGCCTACATCTGGTTGACACTAGAGGGAGCCAAAAGCATGCCGCACCTGCGAGAGCAGTTGGTGAGGTAACATCTGGCCACACACAGGCTGCGTTTACATAGGCGGCACAATTCTGATCATTTTTTTCCCACTAATTGGTCTTTTGAACAATCACAGATGTTTTCACATCAGATTAGTGCAAAAAAAGATGCAGACTTAGYCACACATCACATTATAGACTAATTATAGACATATACAGTGCTGTGAAAGTGTTTGCCCCCTTTTCTGATTTTCTCTATTTTTGCATACATTTTGACTAAATGTCAACAGATCTTCAACCAAAACCCAATATTAGTGCAAGGGAACCTGAGTGAACAAATAACACATCTGATACTTATTTCATTTGATTTAATAAACAAACTTGTGCAACACCCAATGCCCCTGTGTGAAAAACACCCAATTGCCCCCTTACATTTGTTAACTGGTTGTGCCACCTTTAGCTGCAAAGACTGTCTGCAACCAAGCGCTTTCTGTAGTTGTTGATCAGTCTCGCATCGCTGTGGAGGAATGTTGGCCCACTCTTCCATGCAGAACTGAGACATTTGTGGGGTTTTGGAGTAGGAACTGCTCGTTTCAGGTCCTGCCACAACATCTCAATTGGATTTTGCGCTTTCGCTTCAGATCATGAACGGATGGCCTTACATTCTCCTGTAGAATTCTCTGATACAGAGCAGAATTTATGTCTCCTTCAATGATGGCAAGTCGTCCAGGTCCTGAGGCAGCAAAACATCCCCAAACCATCACACTACTACCACCATGCTTGACCGTTGGCATGAGGAGTGGCTTCCGTCTGGCCACTCTACCATAAAGGCCTGTTTGGTTGAGTGCTGCGGAGATGGTTGTCCTTRTGGAAGGTTTTCCCATCTCCACAAAGGAACTCTGGAACTCTGTCAGAGTAACCATCAGGTTCTTGGTCACCTCTCTGACCAAGGCCCTTCTCCCCCAACTGCTCAGATTGGCCAGGCGACCAGATCTGGTAGAGTCTTGGTGGTTCCAAACTTCATCCATTTAAGAATGATGGAGGCCACTGTGTTCTTGGGGACCTTCAATGCTGCAGAAATGTTTTGGTACCCTTCCCCAGATCTGCGCATTGACACAATCCTGTCTCTGAGCTCTAGGAACATTTCCTTCAACCTCATGGCTTGGTTTTTGGTCTGACATACACTGTCAACTGTGGTACCTWATATAGACAGGTGTGTGCCTTTCCAAATCATCTGCAATCAGTTTAATTTACCACAGGTGTACTCCAATCAAGGATGAACAATGAAAACAGGATGCACCTGATCTCAATTTCGAGTTGCATAGCGAAGGGTCTGACTACTTATGTAAATAAGGTATTAATGTTTTTTTCTGTTTTATGAATTTGCAAAACATATAAACCTGTTTTCACTTTATTATGGGGTATTGTGTGTAGTTTGCTGAGGATTTGTATTTATTTAATCCATTTTAYAATAAGGCTGTAATGTATCAAAGTCTGGAAAAAACAAGGGGTCTGAATACTTTCCAAAGGCACTGTATGTAGCCTAAGAAACAAGGTTCATGAAATCGTTAACGTCTTAGTAACAGATACCACTCATATACTGACTATCTCTAAAATTCACTTAGATAATACCTTTTCATTATACAGTGGTAGCAATACATGTTTTCAATATCATCAGAAGATACAGGAATGCCAATGGTGGAGGTGTTGCCGTTCATGTTCAGTCATATTCTTGTCAAGCTTAGAGAGGATCTCATGTCAAATACTTCTGAAGTAATATGGCTACAGGTTCACCTGCCTCACCTAAAGACCATTTTTGTGGGACCACCACAATAGACCACCAAGTGCTATCAGCCAGTATCTGGATAATATGTGTGAAATGCTTGATAATGTATGTGATCTCAACAGAGAAGTATATTTTCTGGGTGACTTAAATATTGACTGACTTTTATCAAGCTGCCCACTCAAGAAAAGCTCCAAACTGTAACCAGTGCCTGCAACCTGGTTCAGCTTATCAGTCGACATGCCAGGGTATTTACYAACAGCACAGGAATGCAATCATCCACATGTATTYATTAAATGTTTATAAATGCTGCAGAAGTCTGCTCTAAAGAAGTATCAAAATCCATCGGATGTAGTGATCATAATATAGCAGCCATATCTAGGAAAACCAAAGTTTCAAAAGCTTTGCCTCGTATATTGTGTAAGAGGTCATACAATAACTTTTGTAGTGATTCTTTGTGGAAGATGTAAAGAATATTTGCTGGTCTGTGAGGAGTAGCAACCAGATGCTGCACTTGACACATTTATGAAATTGCTCACTCCAGTTGCTAATAAGCATGCACCCTTTAAGGAAATGGCTGTAAAAACTGTTAAATCCCCATGGYTTGATGAGGAATTTAAAAAATGTATGGTTGAGAGGGATGAGGCAAAAGGAATGGCAAATAAGTCTGGCTGCACAGCCGATTGGCAAACGTACTGTACATTTAGAAATCATATGACTAAACAAAAAGAGGCAAATTTCAATTATACACTGCTCAAAAAAATWAAGMAAACACTTAAACACAATGTAACTCCAAGTCAATCACACTTCTGTGAAATCAAARTGTCCACTTAGGAAGCAACACTGATTGACAATAAATTTCACATGCTGTTGTGAAAATGGAATAGACAAAAGGTGGAAATTATAGGCAATTAGCAAGACACCCCCAATAAAGGAGTGGTACTGCAGGTGGTGACCACAGACCACTTCTCAGTTCCTATGCTTCCTGGCTGATGTTTTGGTCACTTTTGAATGCCGGCGGTGCTTTCACTCTAGTGGTAGCATAAGACCTGTCTCTTATACACATCTAGATGTGTATAAGAGACAGGTTCCTATGCTTCCTGGCTGATGTTTTGGTCACTTTTGAATGCCGGCGGTGCTTTCACTCTAGTGGTAGCATGAGACGGAGTCTACAACKCACACAAGTGGCTCAGGTAGTGCAGRTCATCCAGGATGGCACATCAATGRGAGCTGTGGCAAAAAGGTTTGCRGTGTCTGTCAGCGTAGTGTCCAGAGCATGGAGGCGCTACCAGGAGACAGGCCAGTACATCAGGAGACGTGGAGGAGGCCGTAGGAGGGCAACAACCCAGCAYCAGGACCGCTACCTCCGCCTTTGTGCAAGGAGGTGCACTGCCAGAGCCCTGCAAAATGACCTCCAGCAGGCCACAAATGTGCATGGGGCAGGTTGAGGGCAGGCAGAGGTCAGTAATCCAGGGCATTGTCAATGAGGTACAGAACAGCAGGCAGGCTCAGGGCAGGCAGAATGGTCAGAACCGGTAAGCCTAGAAAGARTTGAAAAAKCGTGAAAACAGGTTGGTAASACTTGATGGGACAAGACGAACATCAACAGACAAACAGAAAACACTGGTATAAATACACAGGGGATAATGGGGACAAATGGGAGACACCTGGTGGGGGGTGGAGACAAGCACAAGACAGGTGAAACAGATCAGGGTGTGACAACAGGCAAAATCCTAAAGGAAAACATGGTTCAGACTTCTTTCCAACAGACACTGGGAGACTAATTAACCTTTCAGCATGACAATAACTTAAAACACAAGTCCAAATCTACACTGGCATTGCTTACCAAGACAACATTGAATGTTCCTGAGTGGCTTAATTACAGTTTTGACTTAAATCGMCTTGAAAATCTATGGCAATACTTGAAAATGGCTGTCTAGTAATGATCAACAACCAACTTGACAGAGCTTGAAGAATAAAAAAATGATAATGGGCAAATATTGTACAATTCAGCTGTCCAAATCTCTTAGAGACTTACCCAAAAAGACTCACAGCTGTAATCGCTGTGTTTCTGACATGTATCGTCTCAGGGGGTTGAATACCTATCTAATCAAGATATATTGGTGTTTTATTTTTCCAATTGTTTTTATAAATGTTAGAATTTTTCTTCCACTTTGACGTTACAGATCGTTGACCAAAAATTATCCATTTTAATCTCACTTTGTAACASAACACAATGTGGAAAAAGTCAAGGGGTGTGAATACTTATGRCATGGGAAACACTGTATGTCATGGAAATCAATCTGAAAACCATGATTGATCTTTCGTGCAGATTGAGCACCCCCTTATCTGAAAAAAGAAGTTACAACATTGCTGGACAACAGGAAGTAGAGATTGAAAAATCTGGAGTGTGACATAACTTCACTGCCTGTTCAGCAAGTATGTGACCGCCTGCCTCGATTCGGTCTTATGTAGCAAAATTTWAAATTGTGTTTTTTACATTGTATGAAAGTATAGACTCAAAGATATAACATGTTCTATCATACACTGCAGTTGAAGAACAATGGAAAAGTAACCCGTGAAACTGAAAGCGAAAACCACCTCATTTAACCATGGCAAGGCGACTGGTAATATGGCAGAATATAAACAGTGTAGTTATTCACTCCGCAAGGCGGCAATCAAGAAGCTAAACGTCAGTATAGAGATAAAGTGGAGTCTCAATTCAACGGCTCAGTTGCGAGACGTATGTGACAGGGACTACAGACAATCATGGACTACAAAAGGAAAATCAGCCACGTCGCCGAGACCAACGCCTTGCTTCCGGACAGGCTAAACACATTCTTCGCACACTTTGAGGATAACACAGTSCCACCGACATGGCCTGCTACCAAGGACTGTGGGCTCTCCTTCTCCGTGGCCGACGTGAGTGAAACATTTAAACGTGTTCACCCTCGCAAGGCTGCCGGCCCAGACGGCATCCCTAGCCGCGTCCTCAGAGCATGCGCAGATCAGCTGGCTGGTGTGTTTACAGACATATTCAATCACTCCCTATCACAGTCTGCTGTCCCCACAAGCTTCAAGATGGCCACCATTGTTCCTGTACCCAAGAAGGCAAAGGTAATTGAACTTAATGACTATTGCCACGTAGCACTCACCTCTGTCATCATGAAGTGCATTGAGAGACTAGTCAAGGATCATATCACCTCTACCTTACCTTCCAKCTTAGACCCACTCCAATTTGCTTACCCGCCAAATAGATCCCCAGATGATGCAATCGCCATCACTCTGCACACTGCCCTATCCCATCTGGACAAAAGGAATACCTATGTAAGAATGCTGTTTATTGACTATAYCTCAGCATTCAACACCATAGTACCCTCCAAGCTCATCATTAAGCTTGAGGCCCTGGGTCTGAACCCCGCCCTGTGCAACTTGGTCCTGGACTTCCTGATGGGCCGCCCACAGGTGGTGAAGGTAGGAAACAACACCTGCACTCCGCTGATCCTTAACACAAGGGTGCGTGCTCAGACTTCAGGAAACAGCAGAGGGTACACCCCCCCTATCTACATCGACGGGACCGCAGTGGAGGAGGTGGAAAGCTTCAAGTTCCTTGGCGTACACATCACTGATAAACTGAAATGGACCACCTGTACAGACAGTGTGGTGAAGAAGCCGCAACAGAGCCAAACTCAGGAGGCTAAATAAATTGGGCTTGTCACCTAAAACCCTCACAGACCTTTACAGATGCACAATTGAGCGCATCCTGTCGGGCTGTATCACCGCCTGGTATAGCAACTGCACCGCCCGCAACCGCAAGGCTCTCCAGAGGGTGGTGCGGTCTGCCCAACGCATTACCCGGGGGCAAACTACCCACTCTCCAGGACACCTACAGCACCAGATGTCACAGGAAGTCCAAAAAGATCATCAAGGACATCAACCACCCGAGCCACTGCCTGTTCACCCCGCTATCATCCAGAAGCGAGGTCAGTACAGGTGCATCAAAGCTGGGACAGAGAGACTGAAAAACAGCTTCTATCTCAAGCCCATCAYACTGTTAAACAGCCATCACTAGCACATTAGAGGCTGCTGCCTATTGGTATAGACGAGAAATKACTGGCCACTTTAAGGAATGGAACACTAGCAACTTTAATCATGTTTACATATCTGGAATTACTCATCTCATATGTATATACTGCTTTCTATACTATTCTACTGTATCTCATTCACTTAATAATGTTTACATATCTTGCATTACTCATCTCATATGTACAGTGGGGAGAACAAGTATTTGATACACTGCCGATTTTGCAGGTTTTCCTACTTACAAAGCATGTAGAGGTCTGTAATTTTTTATCATAGGTACACTTCAACTGTGAGAGACGGAATCTTAATTACTTAAAAATCATACAATGTGATTTTCTGGATTTTTATTTTAGATTCCGTCTCTCACAGTTGAAGTGTACCTATGATAAATATAGCTCTGTCAAAAAAAGCTCTGTCAAATTGATTGTTGATCATTGCTAGACAACCATTTCCAGGTCTTGCCATAAATTTAGTATATTTAAGTCAAAACRGTAGCTTGGCCACTCAGGAACAGTCACTGTCTTCTTGGAAAGCAACTCCAGTGTAGATTTGGTGTTTTATGTTATTGTCCTGCTGAAAGGTGAATTCATCTCCCAGTGTCTGGTGGAAAGCAGACTGAACCAGGTTTTCTTCTAGGAATTTGCCTGTGCCTATCTCCCTTCTGTTTATTTTTTATCATTAAAAACTCCTTAACGATTGCAACCATACCCCTCACATGATGCTGCCACCGCTATGCTTGAAAATATGGAAAGTGGCTCTCAGTAATGTGTTCTATTGTAGATGCTCCAAACATAACACTTTGTATTCCGGATAGAAGGGGAATTGCTTTGACACATGTTTTGCAGTGTTACTTAGTGCCTTGTTGCAAACAAGATGCGTGTTTTGGAATATTGTTATTCTGTACAGGCTTTCTTCTTGTCAATTAGGTTAGTATTGTCGATCAATGTTGTTGATCCCTCTTCAGTTTTCTCCTATCACGGTGTGTGAATACTTTCTGAAGGCACTGTATGTGTCATGTGATGGAACTGAGAGTCACGATCAAGTGCCTAACTTCCCCTTAGAGCATGGGACATTTTGTTGCCCCCGATTTTGTGTGTCAGTGTACGGTACATGTTTGCGTGTAGGCCCAACTGCAATCATGGTTTCGAGACTTGAGACAATGCAACTGATACTCCATCTACACTGTAGAGTACACTTTCAGTGTAATTCTCACTTCTGTAAATGATCTCTGTTTTTCACTTTTTAGTTTCAAAACAAGAGGCTGTTCTCCGTAAGTTCAATACTTTTCAGGGAAAAAGCAGACCGTATTGTTGAAGATCCAATGAACAACAGTGTCTCTGGTGACGAAAAGGAAAGTCCCACGTTGGTTTGGCCTCAATACAGGAATAAGAGGGAGGTGTGGGGGAGTGTAATGTCGTAGTGGCCTGCATGTACACACACACTGTGCACTATACTTTCCCTGTCAGTGGAATTCCCTGGGTGGTAAGAGTACGCACACCTCTACCACAGAGGTGATGAAACACACATGTTACACAACCAGCCTTACTTTCCCCTTACCTCTGGTCTGATAGAACACACTGTAACCATACTTTTTACCATTACTGGCTAATCTAGGACCTATGGCAACAGCACAACATTGTTCATGTGGGAATGTGGGAGGCAACCTGTCTTCCTAGGGAGACTAGTTACTGGCTAATTCTCATTGTTACAAAACCACTGTTGTGAGCCCATAGGGAAAAAAGTGCAGGGTACTACCATTTTCCCAAATCCTCTTCCTCGATGGCAAAATGACCAGCAACTGAATCAGTGCATTACCCATAGTGGCTATATGCGTTATTTTTAATTTATTGGATTGTATTTGTTGATTTTTGCACGCCATTTCTATTTAACACGAGAGTATGCTGACACGCTAGATGCTGTTCTCTGTTGAGAACAAGTTCTGCGATGCACTCGAAGCTCGCGCGCAGCGCAGTCCTGGCAAAGATGAAAGCATAGCAGATGGTGAACAGACAACACAGAGTTACACATGGAGTAAACAATAAACAAGTCAATAACATGGTAGAAAAAAAAGAGAATCTATATACAAGGTGTGCAAAGGCATGAGGTAGCGAATAAATCGAATAATTATAATTTAGCAGATTAACACTGGAGTGATAAATCATCAGATGATCATGTGCAAGAAGAGATATTGGTGTGCAAAAGAGCAGAAAAGTAAATAAATAAAGCAGTATGGGGGGTGAGGTAGGTCAATTGGGTGGCTAGTTTACGGATGGACTATGTACAGCTGCAGCGATCGGTTAGCTGCTCGGATAGCAGATTTTTAAAGTTGTTGAGGGAGATAAAAAGTCTCAACTTCAGAGATTTTTGCAATTCGTTCCAGTCGCAGGCAGCAGAGAACTGGGAAGGAAAGCCGTCCAAATGAGGTTTTGGCTTTAGGGATGATCAGTGAGATACACCTGCTGGAGCGCGTGTTGCGGGTGGGTGTAGCCATCGTGACCAGTGAACTGAGATAAAGAGCGGCACTTTTAACCTAGCATAGCCTTGTAGATGACCTGGAGCCAGTGGGGTCTGACGAGAGACATGTAGCGAGGGCGCAGCCGACTAGGGCATACAGTCGCAGTGGTGGGTCGTATAAGGTGCTTAGTAACAAACGAATGGCAACTGTGATAAACTGCATCCAGTTTGGCTGAGTAGAGTATTGGAAGCTATTTTTGTAGATGACAGCGCCGAAGTCGAGGATCGGTAGGATAGTCCAGTTTACTAGGGTAAGTTTGGCGGCGTGGAGTGAAGGAGGCTTTGTTGCGAATAGAGCCGATTCTTGGCTTTGTTTTGATTGGAGATGTTTGAATATGAGGTCTGGAAGGAGAGTTTGCAGTCTAGCCAGACCACCTAGGTACTTATAGATGTCCACATATTTAGGTCGGAACCGTCCAGGGTGGTGATGCTAGTCGGGCGTGCGGGTGCAGGCAGCGAACGGTTGAAAAGCATGCATTTGGTTTTACTAGCGTTTAAGAGCAGTTGGAGGCCACGGAAGGAGTGTTGTATGGCATTGAAGCTCGTTTGGAGGTTAAGATAGCACCAGTGTCAAGGAAGGGACCGAAGTATATAGAATGGTGTCGTATGCGTAGAGGGGAAGATCAGGGAATCACCCGCAGCAAGAGCAACATCATTGATGTATACAGAGAAAACGAGTCGGCCCGAGAATTGAACCCTGTGGTACCCCCATAGCGAGACTGCCAGAGGACCGGACACATGCCCTCCGATTTGACACACCTGACACTCTGTCTGCAAAGTAGTTGGTGAACCAGGCAAAGGCAAGTCATTAGAAAAACCGAGGCTACTGAGTCTGCCGATGAAGAATATGGTGATTGAGAGAAGTCGAAAGCCTTGCAGGTCGATGAAGACGGCTGCACAGTAATGTATTTTTCGATGGCGGTTATGATATCGTTAAGTACCTTGAGCGTGGCGAGGTGCCACCCATGACCGGCTCGGAAACCGGATTGCACCAGCGGAGAAGGTACGTGTGGATTCGAGATGGTCAGTATCTGTTTGTTTGAGACTTGGCTTTCCCGAAGACCTTAGATAGGCCAGGGCAGGATGGATGATAGGTCTGTAACAGATTTGGGTTCAGGGTGTCTCCCCTTTGAAGAGGGGGAACCGGAAGCAGCTGTTCCAATCCTTGGGGTGCTCAGATGTTACGAAGGAGAGGTTGGAACAGGCTGGTGATAAGGGGGTGCGACAATGCGGCGGACAGTTTCAGAAATAGGGGGTCCAGATTGTCGCCCAGCTGATTTGTATGGGTCCAGGTTCAGCTTCTTCAACAAGCTCCAGACTATCTGTATTGGGTAAAGAGGAGATGTCTGGGGATGGGCGAGGATAAGCCAGACGGGGGCGGGGTGTTGGCCAAGGTTGGAGTCGCCAGGAGGAAGGCATGGCCAGACCATGGAAAGCTGTTGAAGTCTCGTATCATAGGATTTATACGGTGGAGACCCGTGTTACCTAGCCTCAGTGCAGTGGGCAGCTGGGAGGAGGTGCTCTTGTTCTCCATGGACATTAATTACAGTATCCAACAGAGACTTATATTCTGGAGTTAAGATGCTACCCAGCGCAAGCAGAAAATATTCATTGGCTTGAAAAGCTGGACCTATCTAGCTTTCACCTGACGGACTAGTAGTGATAATGGGTATCCTCGACTCCGAAACAGTTGCATATCGCGGGGGCTCTTCGATGCTATTTAGGGTTTAGGGTTGTCACTAGTTGCCACAAAGTCATAAACCCCTCCTATTTGTGATTTTAAAGCTAACCTTAACCACACTGATAACCATATGCTTAACCCTAACCTTAAATTAAGACCAAAAAGCTAATTTTTGTTTTCATACAATTTTATGAGATAGCCAATTTTGACTTTGTGTTTGTGCTATTTAGTGTAAACCATGATCTATTCAATCCGACCGCTTTAGCCAACATCCACGTAGCGGTTTGTGTCGAGGGTGGAACTGCATTAGAGCTGTCAAATCTAAGCGTCTCCTGGCATTACACCTGAAGCGGACATTGCCATTGGAGTCGCATTAACAAGAAATCCCAAGTTCAAACACTGGAATGTGAGATGTAATCTACACCTCGATTAGGATAATAGATATCCTAATTTCGTTGAATGATTTTTCAATTTCAGCAAAGTTATTGTGGGGCGTGGCTTCATGACAATGACTGCAAGAGTAGCTGCTCACCGATTTTGAGGGCAGTTCCACCTCTGCCAAAACATCTGCTATGTGGGTGCCTGCAAGCGCTTGATCTGATTGAATCTAGGCCTTAGTTTTGTCTTGTAAATCATTCCAATGTGAGTCACAAAAATAAACCACTACAATAAATTGTTATGATCAATACTGGGTAGCTTATTTCTAAATGAAGGACTTTCTAAAAGCTACAGTTGAAGTCGGAAGTTTACATACACCTTAGCCAAATACATTTAAACTCAGTTTTTCACAATTCCTGACATTTAAACCTAGTAAACATTCCCTGTCTTAGGTCAGTTAGGATCACCACTTTATTTTTAAGAATGTGAAATGTCAGAATAATAGTAGTAGAATAATAATATTATTATTTATTTCAGCTTTTATTTCTTTCATCACATTCCCAGTTGGTCAGAAGTTTACATACACTCAATAAGTATTTGGTAGCATTGCCTTTAAATTGTTTCACTTGGGTCAAACGTTTCGGGTAGCCTTCCACAAGCTTCCCACAATAAGTTGGGTGAATTTTGGCCCATTCCTCCTGACAGAGCTGATGTAACTGAGTCAGGTTTGTAGGCCTCCTTGCTTGTGGGCCTCCTTTACCCATTTTGCGGCCAAGCTTTAACTTCCTGACTGATGTCTTGAGATGTTGCTTCAATATATCCACAAAAATTTCCATCCTCATGATGCCATCTATTTTGTATTTGGAAAGAAGTGCCCACCAGTCCCTCCTGCAGCAAAGCACCCCACAACATGATGCTGCCGCCCAGTGCTTCATGGTTGGGATGGTGTTCTTCGGCTTTCAAGCCTCCCCTTTTTCCTCCAAACATAATGATGTCATTATGGCCAAACAGTTTATTTTTGTTTCATCAGACCAGAGGACATTTCTCCAAAAAGTACAATCTTTGTCCCCATGTGCAGTTGCAAACCGTATTCTGGCTTTTTTATGGGGGTTTTTGGAGCAGTGGCTTCTTCCTTGCTGAGCGGCCTTTTCAGGTTATGTCGATATAGGACTCATTTTACTGTGGATATAGATACTTTTGTACCTGTTTCCTCTAGCATCTTCACAAGTCCTTTGCTGTTGTTTCTGGGATTGATGTGCATTTTTTTGCACCAAAGTACGTTCATCTCTAGGAGACAGAACCGTCTCCTTCCAGAGCGGTATGATGAATGCTTGGTCCCATGGTGTTTATACTTGCGTACTATTGTTTGTACAGATGAACGTGGTACCTTCCGGCATTTGGAAATTGCTCCCAATGGATTGAACCAGATTTGTGGAGTCAAC